>NW_027496207.1:0-198279 GCF_021521415.1 Bidens hawaiensis
AGATCTTCAAGGCAAAAACAACTGCACCAAGTTCGAGGTCGTGAGTTGTATAATTCTTTCATGAACCTTGAGTTGCCTCGATGCGTAAGCGATAACCTTGCCTCGTTGCATAAGAACACAACCGAGACCTTGGTTGGAGGCATCGCAGTACACGACAAAATCATCATTACCCTCAGGTAGCGCAAGGACAGGAGCTTCACACAACAAACGCTTGAGCGTCAGAAAGGCTTCTTCTTGCTTCGAGCCCCAAATATACGGTTTACCTTTGTGCGTTAGAGCTGTTAAAGGCAAAGCGATCTTCGAGAAGTTCGAAATGAAGCGCCGGTAGTAACCAGCTAAGCCCAGAAAGGAACGGATCTCGGTAGGAGAAGATGGCGTCAACCAGTTCTTGATTGCTTCAATCTTGGATGGGTCGACATGAATACCCATCTTGTTTACAACATGACCAAGAAACTGTATTTCATCAGACCAGAAATCACACTTGGAAAGCTTGGCAAATAGCTGCTCGGCTCTAAGCTTCTGCAACACCAACCGAAGATGTTGCTCATGCTCGGTCTTGGTCTTAGAATACACCAGAACATCATCGATAAACACAATCACGAATTTATCCAAGAAAGGCCTACACACCCAATTCATTAGATCCATGAAAACGGCGGGTGCGTTGGTTAAACCGAAGGACATGACCAAGAATTCAAAATGGCCATAACGAGTTCGAAAAGCAGTCTTCGGAACATCTTCATCGCGGATGCGCAACTGGTGATAGCCAGAGCGGAGATCAATCTTGGAGAAACAAGAGGCACCTTGGAGTTGATCAAAGAGGTCGTCAATACGCGGTAAGGGATACCGGTTCTTAATGGTGAGTTTGTTCAACTCGCGGTAATCGATACACATGCGAAACGATCCATCTTTCTTTTTAACGAACAACACCGGAGCACCCCAGGGCGAAGAGCTAGGGCGAATGAATCCCTTAGCAGTCAACTCTTGAAGTTGGCTTGCCAATTCTTGCATCTCAGCGGGCGCAAGACGGTAAGGAGATTTAGCTACGGGGGAAGCACCAGGGATAAGATCAATACGGAACTCGACTTCACGAGCGGGAGGGATACCAGGAAGATCATCAGGAAAAACTTCAGGGAAATCACGCACAACAGGGATATCGCGAAGCTTCTTCTTTCCTCCATCGGGTTTAACCACATGGGCTAGAAATGCAATACACTTCTTCCGCATGAGTCTTTGGGCTTCGGCGCAAGACATAAGCTTAAGAACACTGGAGGGTTTCTCGCCGTAGATATGAAGATCACCATTTTCTCGAGGTATGCGAATCATCTTCTTGGCGCAAATAACTTCGGCGCGATTAAGCGTAAGCCAGTCCATACCAATGATAACATCAAAGCTTCCAAGAGGCATGGGGATGAGGTCGATTAGAAAATCGTTTTCATTAAGGTTAAGCGTACAATCCTTGATCACAGAGTTTATTAAATTAGTTTCACCATTAGTCAATTCAACTGAAAAATCTTCTTTTAAGTTATCGCGCGGTCGCGCAAGCTTCTGCTCAAAGGCGCGAGAGATAAAACTTCGATCGGCGCCAGTATCAAAAAGTACAGAAGCATAAAATCCGTTAAGCAAAAATGTACCATTAACTACGTCATTATTCGCTTGCGCTTGGTGCGCGGTTATATTAAAAGCTCGTCCACGCGTCACTTGGTTTGAAATCTGGTTCACCGGATTCGCTTGTGTGATTTGCACTTGTAGTCTCGGGCACGCGTTCCGGAAATGACTGGGATCACCGCAGTTAAAGCACGATCTGGGTCGTGGATTTTGGTAGGTTGGTTGTGGGTTCTGCAGGTAGGTTGGTGGTGTTGATGCGATTGGGTTAGCGGGAGGGACTCTACAGAACTCAGCAGAGTGACCAACGCGGCCACAACGGTTACATTGTCGACACGGGGTTTGGGTTGGGTGATGAAGTCTACAGGTTGGGCAAAAGGGTTGGTTCCTGTGTAAGGTTTCTTAGGTGGCGGGGCAGGGAGTGCTGGAGTGGTTAAGGCATAGTTATGGACTACAGGAGGTGTTGGGTAGGTTGACAGTGGGTTAGGCGCGTAAACTGGAGGTTGGTAGATGGGTTGCTGGACAATGGGCGGGTTGGTAAGCGCATAGGCTTTGCGCCTGCGCTTGAGGTTGTTACGGTTTGAGGGTTCTGGTTTGGCTTCTGTTGGTTCAGGAACAGTCTTGGTGAGTTTGGTCTTCTCAGTTCCCCGCAGGAACAGGGTTCCTGCTCTGACATGGTTGTCGCTGAGCACAGCGGCCAACTCGATGGCGTCAGAGAGGGTTAGTGGGTTTCTGGCCCATACAGAATCTTGAATTTCCATGGGAGACCCCCAAGGAATTTCTCGATGGCTCGGCGGGAAGGGGTAACAAGGTGAGGGACAAGCAGGCTTAGTTCATGGAAACGCGTCGCGTACTCGTGCGCTTCACCGCTGTATTGCTTAAGATTCCAAAATTCCTCCTCCAGGCGCTTAACTTCGTTGGGAGGGCAGAATTCTCGCGTCAGAATTTCCTTAAATTCCTCCCAGAGCATGCTAGAAGCAGCTTCTGCGCCACGCGCATGAGCTACTCCATTCCACCATGTAAGCGCTCTAGATTCCAGGACACTGGAAGCATATAGGGTTCGTCTATCAGGAGGGCATTGGGTATGGAGGAAAGTGTTTTCAATCTTCTCGAGCCATTGGAGCATCACGGTGGCTCCTTCAAGACCTGTGAACTTTGGAGGGTTACCCGCGTTAAAGGACTTAATGTTGTAACCAGAGGTGTTGGTATTGTTTTGGCTCAAAGCTTGGGCTATTGATGCGGCCATTTCCTGGGAACGTTGCCTGCCTGCGTCTGCGCGAGGCTTCTCTCCTCTGATGTCGGCGAGATAGCGGAGGCATTCTATAAAAGTTTTAATTTTAGTTAATATCTTGGTTTTAGCGCAAAGTATAACCTCGAAAAGCTTGGTTTCGCGGAGTCAGTTACTGTCAAATTAAAGTAAAATAAACGACCCTAAATGCAGACTTAATAAAGGTAACAAATTCGAATCAAGAATCAACAATTCATGTATCACCATGACTTTCCGAATTCCCAATTTAAAATATACGAGCAAACGAGTATTGGAGATTGACGATTCATGTATCACCATGACTTTTCAATCTTCAATATAAAATATACAAGAAAATGAGTATTGGAGGTTGACAATTCATGTATCACCATGACTTTTCAAGTCTCCAACCTCAGAACATAATCGTAAATGGAAATTGAAAATCAACTATTCATGTATCACCATGACTTTTCGGATTTTCAAATCCAACAAACGAATATGTAAGTAAAATCAATAAAAATCGAAATTCAACAAAAATCGAAATATCGCGGAATAGAACATAAAATCATATACTGCGTCTGCGCAAACATATTTATAAATAACGAGTAATTAACAATAAGCGCGCAAACATGAGATTCCTCTCATGCGCGAGAAGGGACTCTTAGGTATTCTAGGCCGTTACGTCTAACCACCTATCCTAAAGTCAACGAGCTCTGATACCAACCTGTAACACCCCGACCAAAGGCGGATTATACATCGGGGCGCCACATATTGTTTCATTACTCGTGACACTATTGGGTGTCAATATTTAATAAATATATTCATTCACGCACGCGCAACATAAACACAAGATAACATAAATCATCATAAATCAATATATTATAAATCATAATATTCGAACAGCAACAACTTGTCTTGATACATTTTAATCTAGGTCCAAAAGTAAAAACGTCCTACGTGTCCACAAGCTCCAAAAACAGCTACAGCAAACCTGAACATGTGTTAAAATAAAACGTCAAACACTTGCGTGTTGGTGAGAAATCAAGTTTAATAGATAATAATAGATAACAATAAATCTGCGCGCAACACGTGTATGTCTGGTGTTTAACAAGGGTGTAATCAGATTGTGATCAAGCCTAAATAGATCATAGCTCATAGTTCAATCCGTGCTCCCAATTGAGCACAAAAACAAGAAAACATCTGTGCAAGTGTAAACAAAGAAAACCGTAAACGATAGGTCTCCCGTGTTCATCTAATGGATCCATGAAAACTTCGGAATAGGCCGAACAAAGTGGTTAATGATACACACATACAAATAAACAGCCAAGTAAACGTCCTCAACACATGGGATACTGCGCGACTAAAGTTTATAATCAAGTTTAAGACTCAAGTTTGTACGAACACATGAATATCCCAAAACATTAAAAATAAAAAGGGATTAGGTACGAGATTACTCACTTGATAAACGATGCGGTGTAAGATAAAGCAAGAACCAACTTTAAACAAGCACAAATTAACCTATAAATAAGATTATTGTTTTAATGATTTGTTTTAAGTCTTGATTATAAGTTAGCATAATTAATAAGTAAATTATTATATAATATATATATTATATATTACCGTAAAAGCAGGGCAGAACAGGGAGGAAGACGGAGGCAAAGAGAGAGGAGACGGCAGAGGAAGAACAACGGCAAGGAGCAAGAGAGGACAGGAGAGATTAAGTGCTTTGTGTGTGTAGTGTTAGGAAAATAACATTATTATTATTTATAGAGAAACCCTAGGGAACACAATCCCTAGAAAAGGGGAAAAGATCTCCAAAAAGTAAAAGATTCCAAAAGCAAAAGATATCAAAAGATATGGCAGCTGCAGGGGGCAAGATAAAGCTGACAGGGAACAATAAACAGGCATGGGCGGGTCAGATAAAGGTACTGGTCAAGCATGGAAAAGCAGATTTCAAAAGATAATGTCAGTCACTTTTTCTGTCAACCAATGGGGTTGGTGCGCATGCTGCGCCAAAAGTGGCTTTTCAGACATAAGACAGGTTAGGTCAACAGCACAAAAGATAAGATATCAAAAGCAAACAAGCAAGTTAAAACAGAAAGGACACAAGACAGCGCGAGAAGGCTTCGAGCGCACGCGCGAGGGCGAAGGCAGACAGAGAAGGTCAAGAGTGCGCGAGCGCGAAGGCAGACAAAACCAACCTTTGCGCGCCGCGGAAAGAACTATATTTCTAAGCGCGCCGCGGAAAGAACTTCAATTCTAAGCGCGTCGCGAGAAGAACTATATCCTAGCGCGTCGCGGGAAGAACGGTATCCATAGCGCGCCGCGGGAAGAACTAAAATCCTTAGCGCGCTGCGGGGACAGTTCGTCTCGCGTATCGCAGTAACAGGTGGTCTTCACGCAAGCTTCCTTGTAAGGAGTCTGGCGCGTGGAGCTGCGCAGACAACCTTAGGCGGGAAGAAACAAGGGACAGCAAGGAGAAAAAGAGGGAAACAAGGCTTAAGGGCGGGACGGCGACAAGAGGGAAAAGAAGGCGGAAAGAGAGAAGAAGGAAGAGGGACGGGACGGCGGAAAGAAAGAGAGAGAAAGAGGCGGGAAGGAAAATATATTATTATTATTAAAAGTAAAATATAAGTATAAGTAAATATTAAATCATAAAAGAAAGAGATCAGATCAGAGAAACGGGTACCTGGGTCGGGTCGGATCGGGGCAGATGTCACAATTTTTGTGTTCATGTAGTTTTTAAACATTTAGTTTGCACCCTTCCATCGTCATCTCTTTAACTTATTAATTCAAAGTGCTTACTTATTCTTCGATTATCCCAATTTGTTTACTCTATATTTGAGCTAAATATATAAATTCAAGTTTGTAAATTGAGAATAAAAGATAAATTCACAAAAACAATTAAAATTACAAAAATGTTTCGTATCAATACGGGTGATTAATTTTTTAAATTGTTACCAAATTACTTGGCAATACTCATATTCGCAATAAACATAAAACGGATTGACTCGAAACAGAATCAGGACATGACACGAGTTTTTTGCAGTTCGAGACAAATTATAAGTATATAGGTCATATTAGAGATAAAGAATTCAACCCCCCCCCCCCCCCCCCGGATAACCCAACAACCTTACGCGTTTTACGCCCCCAACTATTCTCCTTTGAAATTGACTATGATTGTAAACCCATACCACAGTTTTTTCCTCGGAAATTCTCAAAAGCTATAAATGTTTTTTTTTTCTTTGAACGACCCCTTAAATGTATTATCAAAGCTTTAAATTGAATAGCCTAAACCACAACAGCTTATCCCATTCAATCCTTTGACTTTTCAAATTTTCATGGTGGATAGAAATTCACTAGTTTGATATAACAATCTTCATAAACAAGCCTTGGCATCAAGAGGACCATTGGGCCCTTTTTTGGTCGATCATTTGGCATGGTGAGTAGTTGTTGATGTACGAGTATATGTTTGGCATTTGTGTTTAAGGTTTAAATATTAAAGGTTAAAGATTTAATAAGAAATTTAACACGAACTATTAGAGTTAGTTGCCAGTGCTTCTAGATCTAGCATCGTTGATTCTCAACGCTTAATAATTACACAGTTGATCATAATAATATCTAAATACTTATGTTTCTTGTGGTTAAATTTTCATAATATTGATAGTCCTTTCCATAGATGAAGGTTATTTTTTTTGTTAGTTAGGTGTGAAATGACTATTTTACCCCTAATGAGAAACAAAATAATAAAAAGAGAAAACTATGATTTGCCTCCTTGTGTAATTTGGGCGGGCTACCATTGAACCACTAAAAACTAAATTTCGGGTATTGACCCCATGTGTTTTTCATAATGCTGACATGAGCCACTGGTTGCGCGTATTGAACCCTTGTTTTTAATTTGACCGTTTGGTTCAAGGGCACTTTAATAATAATAATAATAATAATAATAATAATAATAATAATGATAATAATAATAATATCTAATAATAATAACAACAATAATAACAATAATAACAACAAAAACATCTGCATCATTAATTCATCTGCATCTCCATAACATCATTCATCATTCATCATCTGCATCTCCTGCATCATTAACAAAACCCTAATAATAATAATAAGAACACGAACAAATTTATGTATTCTGCATCTCAGAAGAATCGACGGTGGCGGCGGCCAAATATCCCAAACCCATAAATCAATCATAGTTTTCTCTAATCATACATATTATCTTACAATCTGTAATATGTACCCGACGTACCGGATCATCTTTTCTACAAGTTCAACCTTTCGAATTCATGTATCTCATTCTCCAAAATCTCCAACGTATGCGAATTTACCAATGTCATCGCACAAAACCTCCTATGCTACCATCTCTGACATATGCGACCATCCTAAAATCTTCGATGCAGCCTTCAACTACCAAATTACCTGTCGCACTAGCACTCTGCCTCAACTTTTTGCCACTACCACCAAAAAACCTAAAATCACACCTCGTGGCTAGAGAAAAGACTGAGGGTAGTCATTTTAGACTGAGGGTAATGGGGCTTGGTTGAGCCCAAGGTGAGCCAAGCAATTTGACACGTAGGCGATGACACGGCCATGGATCAAGCCTCTCAACCAAGCCCCAGAGGGTGTAGTGGTCCAGGTGAGCAGGGGCTTGATCCAGTTTTTTATTTATTTATTATTTTAAATAATACATTAAATAATAATATAAAACATTACATTAATAATAATATAAAACATTACGTTGATACTAGCCTAATACAAGATCATCGGGTCTTCTATCCCACAAATGCTCGACCAACTCATGCCGAACGTTGCCATGTAACTCACGGCTCTTGATGATATTTATGTTGGCGAGTCATTGTTCATTGGTGATCGTCGATTCTTGTCTTGGAATATCACCTTAGTAGTTTTGACAAATAGCTTTACCCTCGTCTTCTAGTATCATGTTATATAGGATTATACACGTGATGACGACTTCCGTTATCTTCTCCCTTGTCCAAAATCTTATTGGATTCGCCAACATTGCCCATCTTTTCTTTAGGACTCCAAACGCCCTTTCAATATCTTTCCTTGCCGATTCTTGTTTCTTCGTGAAGTACTTTCATTTGTCAGAAATTGGAGCCGCGTAAGCTTGAACAAGTATCCCCCATTCGTTGTAAATACCATCAACGAGGTAGTACACGTACTTGAAATGTTCTCCATTTGCAAAAAAAAGCTTAAGGAGGTTCTACCCCGTCGATAAGGTCATCGATTATCGGTGACTGATCGATAACATTGAGGTCATTATTAGACCCGACAACCCCAAAGAACGCATGCCAAATCCAAAGATCCTGTGACGCCGCCGCCTCAACTACGATAGTAGGGACGGGGTGATCACCTCAATGGAATTGACCTCGCCAAGCAGTGGGACACATAGCCCAACCAACATGCATACAATCAAGGCTACCGAGCATCCCGGGGAAACCATGTTTTTCACCGTGCACCTCGTATATGTGTTGGATATCATACATTGTTGATCTACGTAAGTATCTCCGCTTGTATAGCGATATGACCCCTAAATATAATTATTAAAGTTATATAAGTTATGTAAATATTTGAAAAATATATAAACAAACGTAAAAAAAATATACACCTCTACAAAAGTGGTTAAGCGCATCGTGTCCGGTCTTTTTAGCCATTTGTAGATACTCGTCCAACATGTCTGATCCAACACCATACGCTAGTTGTCGAAGAGCGGCGGTAATTTTTTGAGTAGCCGTGAACCCAGGCTTACCTCTAGCGTCATCCCTTTGTTGAAAATACTCAAAGTGCTCCGGCAAGTCATTTGCCAGACGCATGAATAATCGTCTAGTCATTCGAAAACGGGTTCTAAAACTATCCTCACCATATGTGGGATTGGGACTAAAATAGTGACGTATCAAAGTTTCGTTAGTGGTCTTTCGATCACGAATACGCGGTTGGCAGAACAATGGGGCTCGGGGGCGATTTTGATCTCTCAAAAAGCTTATCGTCGTTTGAACCGCTTGACAAATGAGTTCGTCTTCTTCGGTAGAATAGGAAGACGTAGACGATGACGACGATGCCATTTATAAATATATAAATAGAAGTTTTGATAGAGAGAATGTATGGTTTGAGTTTTTATAGAAAGTGTGGATTTGTATTTATAGATAAAAAAATAATATTTAAACTGGCCAACGGTAAAGTTGACCAGTCAACACACCCTCCAACAGCTAGTTAGCCCCGCGACCACAGCCACACCGGCCGGCCGCGCCCTCGCTCACCGGAGGGGTGTAGCGGTGTTCGCGAGCCACGTAGGCGGCCGCGCCCACCCCTCACCCCCCATTACCCTCAGTCTTATATAATAAGTTAATTTATTTATTTTGTTTAGTTAATTAGTATATTTGTATTGTTTTATTACCGAGGGTAATCTAGTCATTTTACATGATTTAACTGAAAATATTAACCGAGTTAGCTAGTAATTAAAGACCAATGATGTAATAAAAATTCAAATTATTAAACGTCGAGGACCAATGGTGTAAGATCTATAAAGAACAAGGACTAATCAATCAATTTAGACGTACAGTATGCTATTACAATTGAGAGAAAATTGAGCATTTATTGTTTTATTCATCATATTTATCTTTTTCTCTTTGTGTAATGTGTATAGTCACTTAAAATGTCATTTAGTAGATTTATTCGTAATATTTATCTTGATACCAAACACACATCAATTAGGCTTGGGCAAGTGTCATATGCATTACCTATCCATCATATGAGATGATGACAACGGTTCATTTCATCCGAAGATGATGGCCCCTCAATGAATAACCCATTTTTGTTGTGGTACGGAAGTGGCTAGATCAAACACAAGATTTTTCCAAATTATAGAACAAAACGTCATGATATTTTAGCATGACATGTCACATTTAGAGGGCCGTCTATAAGACTTATATGCACATTCATTACTATGCATATTCATACTAATTAACTTTGAAGAGTTAAAAGAGTAACATACATAAAAAGTTTTGCAAGAAAGTAAACTTGTGAAAGGTTTAATGTTGAATGATGCACATGGGTCAAGTCACAAATAAGACTTTCTTTAAAAGTTTCCAGCTCTAAAGATAGAAATAATAAAAGATAGAAATAATAAACTAAATAAATTAAACTAAATCTTAAAAAAAGCATTTAAAACAACATAATCCATATATGAACCCTTATTCATTTAATTCCTCTTTGATTTATAAAGCCATTACAAATAATTAGTTTATGAGGTCTTTTGACGTAACTAAACATAATCTAATTCACAAATCCACTGAAGGATATAAATATGGGTGAATTATTCAAACAAAATTTCGAACCAGAAATATCTGAAAATTTAGATACCTGAGAAAATTCGGATATCGAAATTTTAGGACTTGGATTCAAATAGATATTTTAGAAAAAACCGAATAATTTGTATATCAGAACTTTAGGATGTTAATTTCTAATTTTTTTCTGGTTAGGATATTCGGGTATTTTTCAGTTATTTCGGATATCTTCCAAGTTCTTCAATACTCTTTATTATCCATTTATTAATATATATTTTTTATGAGGAATCTGGAAATCTGTTTGCTATCCG
Source organism: Bidens hawaiensis (assembly GCF_021521415.1). NCBI lineage: Eukaryota > Viridiplantae > Streptophyta > Magnoliopsida > Asterales > Asteraceae > Bidens > Bidens hawaiensis. The sequence goes on from NW_027496207.1 coordinate 10,476, forward strand.
AATCTGAAATTTCAGACATGGACTCGGATATTTAAATTTTATTATCTGAAATTTTCAATTTTGTTTATCCAAATGTGAATACAACTTTACATAATTTGGGAAGCCATTGTTGTTGCCACAAGAGTAACGAGTATCACCATTATTGTTGCCATTGGGTTAGTCCGAGTAGCCGAGCTTTCATTTATTTGGTCAACAAACAAAAGAACCGAAGGTTTATTTATTATTATAAATTTTAAAACAACCATCATACCTAGTATATATATATATATATATATATATATATATATATATATATATATATATATATATATATATATATACTACAAATAGCACAAAAGCTATCTATAGAATATGGGCAGGATGGATGTAGGCAAAACTTTATCTCCCTTTAAATAAAAAGGATATTTTCAGAACCCGGCTATAAATTTTAAATTTTACTGATGACCATGCAAGTCTTAAAATAAAAATAAATACATTATATTCCCTTTCAAAGAAAAATATATGCGTAGTTGATACTCCACAAGTCCACGGGACTATCTAAAATGGAGTTTTGTATCTGATTTTCGGAATTGATCTATTACTGATACCTTAATGGCAGAAAGAAGAGTAGCTAACTGCAAATTGATATTTGGCTTCTTTGTTGTATTTTATGCATCAATAACTTTCACTTCCTGTGCAGACACCATATCTGCAAATCAAATCATTAGATATAATGATACCATTGTTTCCCCAAAAGAAACCTTCGAACTTGGTTTCTTTAGCCCTGGCAACTCGATGAACCATTATGTCCGGATTTGGTACAAGAAAAGATCGAATGGAACAGTTGTATGGGTAGCCAACCGGGACGCACCACTCACACAAACTTCCGGAGAGCTAGCTCTCACCCTTCAGGGAGTTTTAAGTCTACGGGACACCACCACGGGCACCATCTTATGGAACTCATCCGGCACGACATCAGTCAGGAATCCGGTTGGCCAGCTTCTAGATACAGGCAATTTTATAATTCACAACAATCAAGAAAATCCCATATGGCAAAGTTTTGACTTTATGACAGACACTTTACTTCCCGGAATGAAGTATGGCAAGAATTTGGTTACCGGGGTTGAAAAGCGCCTAACATCATGGAAATCAGATGATGATCCAGCTACGGGTAACTTTTCTTATGGGATTGATACTAAAGGCTATCCCCAGTTGATCCTAACGGAAGGCTCGAAGATAAAGTTACGGGGAGGTCCATGGAACGGACTCAGGTATACCGGATACTCTAATATGATACAGAGAAACTTTTACAACTACACCTTCGTTATTAATGAACGAGAAATTTACTTCCGGTATGATCCCATAAATACTTTGGTTTTAATGCGGGTGGTATTACTGCCAGATGGCCGTATAGAGCGCTTGATATGGTCTGACAGCGAACATGAATGGAACCTTTTTGTGGCCATAGAAACCGATCACTGTGATCAATACGCTGTGTGCGGGCCAAATGGGAGGTGCAACATTGGCAACTCCCCGTTTTGTGAATGTTTGAAGGGGTTTGAACCCAGATCTCCTGATGAGTGGAACTCTACAGATTCGCCACAAGGGTGTCGACGTATTATTTCTTTGGACTGTGGACCGGGGGAAGGGTTCAACAAATATTCTAACTAGAAATTACCTGACACTCGGTAGTCATGGTATAACCAGACCTTGACCCTTGTGGAATGTGAGAAGATGTGCAAAAGCAATTGTTCATGTATTGCTTACACAAATTCCAATGTCTCGGGTGCCGGTAGTGGGTGCTTGCTATGGTTCGGTGACCTAGTTGATATCAGAATGTTTTCGAAAGATGGGGACACTCTTTATATACGAATGACACCTTCAGAGCTAGGTAAATCAAAACATTATTTTTGTATATGGGGCCATCTATACAAACACGTTTGACATCTTAAACGGCCGTTTTGTCCAAAAATTTGCGAAGTTTGATCGCCAAAGGCCCGAGCGGCTTCGAATATCGTCTAAATGGTCATTCTAACGAATAATTTTCAAAGTTTGACCCCTCCCCGATGGTTATCAGTTAGCACGACAATCCGAATGCTGTTCCAAAGGTCGTCTTGACCAATAATTTTCAAAGTTTGATTTTTAATTTTTCTTTGTCAAACTATAGTTTCAATGTTTTGTTGATGGCCATTGGATGGTGTAAAATCAGATGGGGATGGGGTAGCTATAGCATGACCCTTTTTATATTTATTACTATCTTTATACCGATCACCTGAACATTATGTGTTAGTGTAGACTCGATAGAAAGCAGGAAAAGCTCAAGCACAAGGATAAGAGTACAAGTTATGATCCCCATAGCATTTATGGTTTTGGTCATCCTAGTTTTGATATGCTTGTATTATCGTTTCAATAGGAAGAAGCAACATCAAGAAGGTATGAAGTAATTTGAGAACTCTATATAGGTTGGCTTATAATGCTGTATTTTAATTATTATCAAAACAAAAATCGTTAAATATCGCCCAAATGTACTGAATCATTTTGTCACACACACACATATATGGTGAGGATCATAAGAGAACCTTTTGAAATTGAGAACTTTAAGAACCGTTTTGAGAAAAAAAAAATAACACTTAAAAATATTAAAAACGAAAAAAACAAAAATTTTAAAAATGTAAAGAAACCAATTTTTTTTATTTTTCATCCCGGTTTAATAAAAAAACTAATTATACACATATGTATATTTGTATTTTATCTCGATTGACATAATATACATATATGTACATTATCATTTATCTTAAATGTATAAATGTGTATAAAGAATAACATGTATAAAATTAAAAAAAATAAGTATTAAACATATGTGTATAATTTTGCTAAACCGATATTTATTTTTTAATTTTTATATGAAAACTTGTTTGAACATGATCCTAAAAACAGAAATGATGGCGAAGATCTAGAGCTTCCACTGTTTGGCTTGTCTATATTACTTAAAGCTACAAACAATTTTTCAATGAATAACAAACTTGGTGTGGGCGGTTACGGTCCTGTTTACAAGGTATTTCTATGTTATACATATGGTGTTCATGACTTAATATGTTACCATTAGGGGTGTGCATGGGTCGGTTTGGGGTGGTTTTAAGCCAAACCCATAACCATAACCAATATGTCGGTTAATAGATGACCATAACCATAACCGATCCGTTATGGCGGTTTCGGTTAATCGGTTTTGAATGTTATAACGAGTCGGTTATGGGTCGGTTAACCGTGACCAAACCAATTTATAATTGAGCTAAAACTTTGATACTGAAAAAATAAAAACGACATGACATAGTTCAACAGTATATATAATTCTTAGTATTAATAATATATATTCATACACACGATAATATAGTATAAAAATGAGAGCGTTATTAGTTTATTACCTTCTTTAGTTTTCTCCAAATTATCAACCGTGTGTCTAATCATATTCCATAAAGTTGAGAATTTTGTAAATGGGACGGTTCGATTTTGGCGGGTTTGAAATGATCTTTAACCAAAACCGACCCGTATTTAGCGGTTTTCAAAAATACATTAAACCGACCCGCTGGATATGTCGGTTATCGGTTAAATTCGGTTCGGTTATGGCGGTTATGGTTCGGTTAATGGTTATAGCGGTTAATTTACACACCCCTAGTTACTATCTACCTATCTACATCTACATATATTCTAATAAAGTAAAATAATTGTAGATACGTGCTAGTTTGTGGTTAATCCTCACAATATTTTTTCCTTCAAAATTAATATATGACACATATTAATAATTATTCATTTTTCTTTTACACTTCATTTATATTATATTTAATTAAATTATTCACTTTTCTTTAAACTCTATTTATATTATATCTATACACTTTTATACAAATAAATATTTACATATTATACTAATATACATTGTTAGAATATGTTTCACACTATACTTGATGAAATTCAAATATCAACAACAAACCATGTTTATTAAATATTTAAAAGAATATAATTTTAAATGTTATCATTAACATATAATACTATTCATATTGTTGAAGATTGTAAATAAAAAAAATAAAAAAGAAACATTATTTGCTTTCAGTTTACAAAGTAACTTTTTTAATTATTAAATTATAAATATATGCTTAAAAGTTGATCCGTTTTTTAAAAATAAATCCATTTGTCTATTCGTCTTTTTTGTACATTGTCATATAAATTTATAAATTATAATATATTATTTAAATCTATCTATTTGTTTTTTCGGTTAATTTAGTAAATTATACATATATGTGTTAAATTGTAAGAATAATATACCAATCACTTTTAAATATACTAAAGTTTATCACATTTAGTTTCTTGGGTTTTTTTATCAATGATTGATTCGGGTTTTTGTGAAACTTAAATTTGATTGTTACGGGTTAGAATTTGATAAATAGATCGTTTGGTACAAATTAACAACATTTGTCTCAAATTTGTAACGCGTAAAAAAGGGGTAATCTAAATATTTTTAAAATTATAAGAATGTAAATAGATTTATCGTCAAACTTTGTTTGGGGTTCAAAGTTTTGACTTGAAAATATAAAACAAATGAAAGTTATAATTTTAAATGAGACTGAGTTTCGAATTTACTTCTAATGACATTTTTGGAAATAGTTAAAAAATTCTTAATTTTGCACATTGAGTATTTTTCACATGACTATTTAAATTTAAGAAAATTGACAACCACTTCTGACATGCCATCTCCAGCCTATCAATACTTCTAACTTTTATCAAATTATAAACATTTGTGTCAGCATTGACATTTTCTTGAATAGTGATTAAAATGTTGTATATGTGAAGCATGTCGTACAAAATTATGCTCAAGTGAAGCAAAACATTCACAAAATTGAACGGGTTAACCTGTTTGTTTTTTTTTTGTTAATTGGCAAACTCGAGAAGTCTTTCAAACTTATCAAAATCTTTTTCATAGTGAAGCTCAAAACTATTATTATATGAGAAGAATTCATCGAAATTAGTTCATAACCAAATTTCTTACGCTTATACATACATGATACTGAGAAAAGTTTTCAATCAAATGAGTGCTCTTGTGTATGTTTTTGTATGTGCATTATTTTTTTTATTAAATTCATTTTTTTTGGAAAAAATCACTATGATATAAATAAATTAGTTTATGTATAATGTATTGTTTTATTTATAACTTAATTATTTTGATCATCCTTTATATTACCCGGGCTCTACTGTTAAGTTAAACAAATAATGCCGGCCTTGACTTCTGGAAACATTCATTTGTTGCCTTCACTTCTTGGATTTATTTAATTATGTGGTTTTATGACCTTTTCTTCATGGGTTAATTAACTAATAATAACCATTATATATAAGCTGATATAATTATAAATTCATTGCATTTGAATTATGGTCCTCTATGACAATAATTTTTCTTGTTGCTAACAATAATATATAGTTGTGAATCTTTAGTTATACAAGTTTATTTACCCATTTTTTTAATGGTAACAAAAAATAATATAATTTGTTATGTTTTAGGGTGTACTCGAAGATGGAAAGGAAATAGCAGTGAAGCGGTTAGCTAAAACATCCACTCAAGGAATTCACGAATTTAAGAATGAAGTTATTTCAATATCTAAACTACAACATCGCAATCTTGTAAAGCTCTTAGGGTATTGCATTGAGGCAACTGAAAATATGTTGATTTATGAATACATGCCAAATAAAAGCCTCGATTTCTTCATATTTGATAGAACTCAAAGCAAACTCATTGATTGGCTAGCACGTTACCACATTATCAATGGAATTGCTCGCGGACTTATGTATATTAACCAAGATTCTAGGCTTAGAATCATACACAGAGATCTAAAAGCTAGCAACATTTTGCTCGACATGGATATGAACCCAAAGATATCAGATTTTGGCACAGCTTAAAGTTTTGGAGGAAGCCAGATAGAGGCAAACACAAACAGAGTGGTTGGAACATAGTGAGATTCGCGTACACTCATCTCATTCCATTTTATATTACAAACTATTTACATTGAACTTGATTCATGGCAACGGCTACATGCTCCAGAGTACGCAAGAGACGGTGTCTTTTCGATCAAATCAGACGTATATAGCTTCGGGGTAGTGGTCTTGGAAATCATATGTGGAGTTAAAAACAGAGGATTCGTCCACAAAGAACACTATAATAACCTTATGGGACATGTAAGTTTTTGCAATAAATTTAGAAATGCAAATTATATGAATGGTTTAAAACATTATAAAACTGCACTGCTTGCGGTGCGCACATATAATGTATATATGTGTGAGCCCTCGAGTGGGGAAAAATGAAATTGCACTAATTTTGACGTTATTTTACTAATTTCGTGAACATATCGTTATAAGTGGCGGAAGGTTAATTAGGCATCATGTGGTGGCGTTGATAGCCGAAAGACAATGGTACATGCACCAAACAGCCAGTGTCACAATGATTGAGTGCTATGTGCTTTATGTCAAAGGCTTGATGCAAAACTACTATCAAGCCGGGGGTTTCACCGAAGGCAGCCTCTCTATCCCTACAGGGTAGAGGTAAGGCTGTCTACATCTTACCCTCCTCAGACCCTACCATAGCTTTGCTATTGGTTGGATATACTGAGTACGATGATGATGATGATGTTTAAAACATTATAAGAAAAGAAAAAAACGAAAAGGTAATTGGTTTAAAAAAGCTGATGTGCTACTTTGAATAAAGCTAGTAATCTGTATAGAAACGAGAACAAATTAAGTTGGTTAATTCTTTTATTGCAACTTGCCCATGTACGTGGAATACCAAAACATAACTTGTGTTCTTTTATCTTGACAGGCATGGGGACTCTATAATGAAGGCAGATCTTTGGAGTTGGTTGCTAAGTGTATAGGTGAATCAATCAATATGTCTCAAGTTCTAAGATGCATCCATGTTGGTTTGTTGTGTGTTCAACGTCGTCCAGAAGATAGACCGACTATGACTTCTGTGATCTTGATGTTGGGGAGTGAGGGTACCTTGCCTTCACCTAAAGAACCTGGTTTTTATGTTGGAGAAGGTTTACAAGATACTGCACAATCATATGGCAATAATTCTAATAACGAACTAACCATTTCAATGTTAGATGGTAGGTAGTAAGATACTTGCAACGTAATAGAAGAAATATAACCATATTATCCGAAATAACTTATTATGGTGTAGTTAATATATATATTAAGGAAAATAAAAGGCTCGGGTGCATGTATCTCAAGAAAGGAACATAACGTGTAAGATTTATAAAAATAACTTAGCATTAAGCCCATTTTAAATTCGCTGTTGACTTGTAACATTATAGTGTGCTCTAATCAACACGCATGCACCTCATTTAAGACATTCTTTTGAAAGAGTGCATGTCAATATAAAGAAAGGGATGATGTAATGAAATGGTTGTTTATTGAATGAGTAAATATTACAAAGGGGTGGCTATCTATATATACATAAGCTAAACCCTAATTATAATTAATAATAGGCCCATGGGTTTTAACCAAATCCATTACATGGGCTGGAACCCTAACTAATATAACTAACACTCCTCCTCAAGTTGGTGCATAGATGTTAATCATGCCCAACTTGTTATAAATAAAATCTATCTGAGTTTTCCGAAGAGGTTTAGTGATAATATCTACAAGTTGAAAGTTTGTCTTAATATGAAATGGTTGAATGGACGGGGGATCTGCTTATGTGCCTACTACCCGGTCTCTGATAAGGTGACAGTCAACCCCAATGTATTTCGTCCTTTCATGGCATACTTGATTCTTGGCTATATGGATAGCTGATTGATTATCACAGTTAACCGCATCAAGTCTTTAGAAATAACCCCGAGTTATATAAGAAGACGACAAATCCATGTCATTTTTGATGTTACATCTGCCATAGCTCTATACTTCGATTCAACGCTCGATCTAGATACCGTGTGTTGTTTCTTACTTTTCCATGATACAAGATTTCCTCCAACGAGCACACAATATCCAGTGGTAGATTGTCAGTGGTAGATTGTCGTGAAATTGGACAGCCTGCCCAATCTGCGTCTGAGAAACCTAATATCCGACCATCTCCTTCTTCCGTGAAAGCACCCACTCGGCAATGGCCCTGATCAGAATAGAGGCTGCCAAGGCCTGGAGATATCTTAAGACACGAAGAGCAGCATCCCAGTGACCGGTGTACGGTTCAGCCATGAATTGGCTCAGAACACTTACAGTAAATGAAATATCTGGTCGTGTGATGGTTAAATAATTAAGTTTACCAACCAACCGTCTGTATCGCTTAGGATATTTCATTGGATCCCCTTCCTTTGGGAGGAGTTTCTTTGTAGGAAGCATTGGGATATCAACTGGTTTGCAACCCAACAATCCTTATTTAGTCAACATATCAAGGACATACTTTCGTTGAGAGAGAAGTATTCCTTGTGGAGAGCAAGATATTTCTATGGCAAGGAAATACCTCAATCGACCTAAGTCGCTAGCATGAAACTGAGACTGAAAAAACTCTTTGAGTTCGGTGATCCCGATCTCATCATCGCCTGTGATTATAATGTAATCCACATAAACAAATACAATAATCCTTTTCCCTTTTTGGTGTCTAAAGAAGACAGAGTGATCGTATGCACTACGAGTCATCCCAAACTGTCCCATAACACTAGAGAATCGACCAAACCATGCCCTAGGAGACTGTTTGAGACCATATAGAGAACGACGTAGTCTGCAAACTTTCGATGCCTCCTCCTCAACAATAAACCCCAGTGGCTGCTTCATATATACCTCTTCAAGAATACCATTAAGAAAGGTATACTTGACATCAAGCTGGTGGAGCGGCCAATGATTAATGGCAGCAAGGGCAATACAAGTATGGACAGATGTCATTTTAGCAACCGGCGAGAAAGTTTCATGATAGTCAATGCCATATACCTGAGAATACCCTTTGGTGACCAACCGAGCCTTTAGGCAATGTAAAGAACCATCCGTGTGAAATTTGACTGTGAACACCCAACAACAACCAACAATACGTTTCCCAAGAGGAAGTGTTTCAAGATCCCATGTATGATTATATCTTAGAGCCCCAATTTCCTCTTCCATAGCCCGCCTCCATCCGGGGTGAGCGAGAGCTGTTGTCATAATTCTGGGAATCGGGTAGGAATCAAGGGTAGTGGTATAAGCATGAGATTCAGGAGATAGGTGAGAGTAGGCTACATAATCTTGAATCGGGTAACGGGTGCAATGTCGTGGTTCTTTGTGAAAGGCGATAGGCATATTGGGAAAGGGGGCGTTAGGAGGATCATAAGGAAGAACGTGTGGCGTAGTAGGGTCCGAAGTGGGTGGGGATAAGGAAGTATGTGACGGGGTGTTGGGCTCAGAAGGGGAGAGTGGAACAGAAGACACACCATGGTCTGATTGGGAATCAGGATGCTCTGACTGACTCCGGCGTCGACGACTATATGTGAAAAGTAACGGGGGAGGTTCTGTAAGTGGACTTGTGGAGTCTGGATTAGGAGTAGCGTGGGCCGGATGATCCGGTACACTAGGCATGGGGAAAGTGGGAATAAGGGGAGATATGGGTATATCAAGGTCGGGGAATGGGTCGGATGAAGGAGTGGAATACTAGAGAAAGTAAGGACATGACTCATGAAAGGTGACATCGGCACTAGTAAAGTATTGGTGAAGGGATGAGCTATAGCACCGATACCCTTTTTGAACCCGTGAGTAACCAAGAAAGACACACCGAATAGCTCGGGGATCAAGTTCGGCGGTTTTCAGACGATGATCATGAACATAGGCAACACAACCAAATACTTAAGGTGCGAGAGGAAATGAAGTGCCATTGGTAAATAGTATAGAAAATGGTGTTTACCATGAAGGACGGGTATGGGCATGCGGTTAATCAGATATGTGGCAGTGAGAACGGCATCTCCTTAGAAGCGATGAGGAACACATGATTAGAACATGATTGTGCGAGAGATCCAATAGGTGACGATTTTTCGTTCGAACACACCATTATGCTGGGATGTATACGCACACGAAGATTCATGAATAATGCTGTGGGTTTTTAAGTATGAAGAAAAGTCGGTGGAAAAATATTCTTCGGCATTATCATATCGTAAAGTTTTAATTGTGGTGTTAAACTGGTTTTGAACATAAGCATTAAATTCACGAATGGTGAAAAATACCTCACTATGATATTTCAACAAATAAACCCAAGTAGCACGAGAATAGTCATCAGTAAAGGTAATAAAATATTCAAAACTCAACGTAAATTTGGTAAAGCAAGGACCCCATACAAAGAATGCAAAAGTTCAAAACAAAACCTGACTCGATTAGACACCCAAGGGGGATAAGGATGCCTGGTGTGTTTACCAAGTTGACATGACTCACAATGAAAATTAAAAGACGAAAGTGGTAAATCTGGTCTCATTTGCCTCAAAACTGCTATAGAGGGATGACTAACCAACAGTGGTCCTCCTTGACTCTTGAATCACAAGCATTCGCTGTAGTAAGTGACGAGAAAGTTAAGCGGTAGAGGCCTCCTAATTCATAACTGTGCTAATCAAACGGTTCGTCCATAGTTCTTGAAAGATATAATGAGTAGGATAAAATTTTGCGGAGCAATTATTTTGTTTAGTAAGTTGGCTTACAGAACAAAGGCTATCGGGAAATTTAGGAACAAACAGAATAGAAGAGAGGTATAAGTTTGACGAAGTGTTAATGGATCCAACCCCCAAGTATAGGGCATGAAGATCCATCAACAAGTTGAACTAGTTGGTGGGAAACTTTATGAAGGTTGGACAGAATACCCGGGTTCCCAGTCATGTGATGAGTAGCTCCAGAATCAATAATCCAAGATGAAGTAAGACTAGGAAACGTACCTGAATCGACCGCATTGGCACGTGGAGTAGGGGAAAACGTCTGAGAGGGTAGAAGACGCTGGCGACGACAGTAGTACTCTTCACTAAATGTGTAGGCAGGAGTGGCGATCGGATCCGAAGCCTCACTAGTGGCAGCCTAGCGAGTTTTGGGACGAGGAGGTGGCTAGCTTCTAGGAGGACGGTTCGGGCAATCCTATTTCGTGTGACCCGGTTCCTTGCAATAGTGACAAACAACACCGCCACCCCGTCCAATACCCTTTTTGTGGATCATATGAGAGCCTCGACCAATACATTTACCAGTAGATGTATACATAGCCGATGTATCACGACCATACATCTCTAGTAACAAATGATACGAAGATGGAACAGAGGATGTAGCGGTGGGGTTGCTCAACAATAAAGGTCGAGCGATCGAATAATTAGGTGATAACCCGACAATGAAGGTCATGACATCCATCTTGGTGTTTCGCTCTTCCTGGATCTTCAAATCAGTAGTGGGTGGAAATAGAGTACGAAGCTCATCTTGGAGTTTAGAAAACCGTGTAAAGTACTCGGTGAATGTAGAATCGCCTTGCTCAACCAGGCCATAGGCTTGGACCACTATTTATGAATGAGAAAGAGACTCTTTAGTCGAAAAAGATGAAGAAAGATGATCCCACATTTCCTTCACGGTGGAAAAGTTTTGAGTAATAGTAAGGATTTGTGGGTCCATGGCATTCCATAGTGCCATTTGGATTCCGCTATCATCAATACGCCATTCTCTAGAAATGGGATCAGGAGGTAGTTTAGTGAGATGGCGTCTTTGTCCACACTAGTAAGACCTTTTAGGACAAAGAGACTCCACGAACCCCAATTTTTGGAGTCAAGCTTAACGGGAATGCGAAGGACAGCAGAATAGTTGATAATATCTGGAGCTCTTATTTTCAATAGCCTTTTTGTCATCCATTGAATCTGAAGGTTAGTGTACCGAATGAATACGAGCACACGAACTGAGACAGAAAACTAAAAGTCCCCGAATTGAAAAACTAACAACACAGGGAGGTGCGGAAGTGAATAACAACAGATCTGGAAAAAAATCCGGTGACCAGAAAACCAGCCACGCGCTATCACGTGCTGACGCGTGGGAAGCGGTGGCGGAGAGTCAGCGGCGCGTGGTGGCGGTTCGGCGGTGATTTTTTAGGTGAGGTAAAACGAGATATTCTGGTGACTGTGGTGGTGGTGGTGTGAGTAGGTGACGTCTCGGAAAAAGATTTCGTGACAGAACAGAAGGTGCAACGAGGTCGGAGCTTCGTTTCAGATCTGGTGGCGGCTGGTCAGATTTCGATTCAGATCAGGTGGCAGCTAGGGTTTGGATCGAGAGCCATAGCTCTGATACCATGTAAATAAAGGGATGATGTAATGAAATTGTTGTTTATTGAATGAGTGAATATTACAAATGGGTGACCATCTAAATATACACAAGCTAAACCCTAATTACAACCAATAATAGGCCTATGGGCTTTGACCAACTACATGGGCTGGAACCCTAACTAATACAACTAACAATAAGACAACCACACCCCATGCCCCGGTTCCTTGGGTCAATCCCACCACAAGCCACCCTATATAACCTCCGATGCCACACCCTCACGCCTCCCAATAACTCAATCAAAGCCAAACATTCTTTCACCAAAAATCAGTACAAGATTTATACCTTCTGTCACCAAAATGTCCAACATCGTCAAAGTACTCTTCTTGGCAGCCGTAGCCATCACCCTCACAATCACCTTCATTGCTGACACTCGTGAAAAAACACATATCACATCGCAACCCGTGAAACCGTTCTCCAAGCGGGTAAGTCGGATCCTTGCTGAATATAAAAACCCTCAGGTGGCAGACCACGACAAGAAAGATGATGAGATTTCATTTTGTTACCAAGACAGATTCGCGATTACCAACTGATCTATACATATTAGTGTATTATCTTCTACAAAAATAGGGGTTTGTTCAAGGACGACATCGTGTCTACTAATCGTTAGGAGACTAATTGTGCTTCATAAAGGAAAGTTCAAAGCTAACACATACCTAACCTGCAATGCTCAACTGTCGAAGTTCCATTGAATATTTTATATGTTTTGATTCATCTTCATTCACGTGGGGGGAATGTTGGAAAATTAGAATATGATGAATGAAGATTAATTAGAATAGTTAATACGTATTAAACTTTTCATATTGTCATGAAACCCTTGAATAGAGTCATTTGATGAGAATTGATTAGTATTTTACATTTTTAATTAAATGAGACTTTTTACTAACCTTTAACTCTTGTATATATAATATATACTAAGTTAGTAACCTGTGCCTTACACAGATTGAAAAATAATATACTATCAATAAAAAAAATGTTTATATATTAGATACAAATTATATGTTAAATCAAACATGAAGTATATGCCAAAGCATATGAAACGATTATAATTATTTAGAAACTATCCATAATACCAAACAAACCCCAAACTCAATCAAACCTCAAACATTCTTTCACCAAAAATCATTAAAAGATTTAACCTTCTGTCACCAAAATGTACAAGATTATTAAAGTACTCTTCTTGGTTGCTGTAGCCATCATGCTCACAATCATCTGCATAGGTGACACTTGCGGAAAAACACTGATCAAATCACAACACGTGAAACCGTTTCCAAAGCGGGTACGTCGGTTCCTAGCTGTAAGCAAAAACCCTCGGGCGGCAGACCACTGCAAGAAAGATTACATCTTAGAAGGCAAAAACTCGACTTGTTGTAACAATAAGTGTATGGATTTGAGTGAGGATAAACATAACTGTGGTGCATGCAAGAACAAGTGCAAGTTTACAAACTTGTGTTGCGGAGGGGAGTGTGTGAATTTGGCTTACGGCAAGAGACATTGTGGGTCGTGTGGTAACAAGTGTATGCCCTGTGGTTATTGCTTATACGATCTCTGCAACTATGCCTAATTAAGTTATTTCATATGCTTCATTTTGTCAGGACGAGAGATTCTTGATTACTAACTATTTATACATCTTGTGTAAACATGCTTGTGCGACATCATATTGAAGAGATTGTGTGGTATATAATATAATTATATTTATTTCCTAATGTTTAACTTACATACTTCATACTACACTCTACACTCATTATACAAATCAGATAGAACTTTGACTCTTCATTTATATCCATAACGTATAGAACTTAAAATTTTATTAAGAGTAATTTCAGATAACAGTAACCAAGCCAATGGCCTCTTCGCCTAGTGACATTAAGAGTAAATCCTATTATAGTGGTGCAGATTCGAGTCCTACAAAGTTGGCATTAGGTGGATTTTAGAGGTTTGTGTGTTCATCGACCTAAATGAAAAAAGAATAAAAAAGGGATAACATGAACCAACAATTTCTCAAATGTTCCACTAAAGTTACTCAAAAGTATTTTTATTTATATTCAACTTTGATTAAGTATTTCATTTCTGTATAAACTTTTTAGAAAGTGTTAAGCAAACTTAAAATTAAATGAGACAAATAAAACACATATGAATCTTTGCTATTTACTGTTTATTTTATTTTTCACTTTCACTTAAATTTAACAATTATAAAGCTTGGTTAGGTTAATTTTTTTATTCATTATAAATTATCTTCTATCCAGAAAAAAATTACCATTCATTACTAATAAAAATTCATATATGTTTCATTTGGTTTTATATAATTTTAAAATGTTTAAACATATAGGAAAAAATAATTTTAGAACACCTAAGTTAAATACATATATGTTAAAACGGGCCCACTGAGGACATAACTTCAAAATATATGTAATTGGTAAATATCTCCATCATCAAGGTTCAGGTGCTTGCGAAAGTCTCGTGAAGAGAGCCTTTTATAGCAGGCAAACACTCTAAAAAATTAACAGAGAAACAAGAACAATATGAGACAATTTTGTGATATATTTCTTGATGCAAAAACATATATTTAAACATGTAGGGAACTTGGATAACCATCCATGTTCCTTATTCCATGGAGAACATGTAAAACATGTCCACTATCTAGATGGAGTAACCTAAACATATATAGTAACCTAAACATGTAAATACCAAGTCAAATACTAAAAACAAACATGCAAAACTGAAAATAAATAACGGCTCCATTTCTTAATCTAAATAGCGACCGGGCTTCTTCCTTTCAGGCTTGGGCTGATTCATACGTCGGGTCGGGGGAGACGTATCATCTCGTTGATGGGCCCAATTGACCGTCTACATAGAGCAAAACTTTTAATACATTTTATATGTTGTTTTTCATATCCATATGCATGTCCATATGGTTCATATCCATAGGGGGGACCTACCTTATGGTCTAAACTCTAATCGGTTAACCGTGTCTAAACCGAAAACAAAATCGAAACCAAAAATCGATTTGCAACCATAGGTAATTTGGGACCGGTTAGGGGTTTTCGAGCACGTTTTCTAATGGTTATATAGAGATAGGACGTGAATTAATGTACCCAAACCTTTTTTAATATACTATATATACAACTAGTTTGATCCTCCCGTGTTACGGGAGTTTATTTAAAGTTTTGTTTTTAATCGTTTTGCTATTTTATGATGATTATTTTATTTTTAACGTAGTTTTGTTTTAATTTAATACATATATATTAGTTTGTTATTATATTTTTTAACGTTTGGGTTTTATCAGTTGAGATGTTTAGGTTTTTTAGATTTTTTAAGAACAAACATAAACGAACACAAGCATATTGATTTTTTTAAATGTACAAACATGAACACAAATATTTGTCTAATGAAAAAGAGGCGTTGATTTAGTTGACACCGACGATGGAGATAATAGACCATCAACGAAGAACATGTAAAGCAAATTAATTAAATTAGGGTTTGATAATGAAAATGTTTATCAATAAATGAGATCTTATAACCCATTTGAGGGCTATTAGAGTTTGGTAAGACACATAACCCGTGAAAATTATTCTTGGATAATTAAGGGGTTATTTCACAAATAAATGAGATGTTATAACTTGTTTAAGGGTTATCCGGGTTTGGTGAGACCCATGACCCGTAAAAATTATTGTTTGTTTATGAAATAGTTTTACAATTAAATGAGATGTTATAACTCATTTAAAGACCATCTGGGTTTGGTGAGACCTATACCCGCGAATTCGGGTCAAATGCATGAGAACCCCCATTAATAAATCAAGCAATCTGGTGGCTCTAGAGAATGAGGGAACAACCTGAGAGCGACACCTAGTATTTTATGATTGGCAATTATATAGATAGTTAGATTAAATTGTTAAATTCCAACTGTTCTGTTAAACTTTTACACTGCCACCACTAAATACTTGATTAGTTTGGATCACTTTTGCCGATTTTAAACAATTATTTCGGATAACTCGAGCATGTTTAATTATATTAGTAGATTATTTGCTAGATTAGTTGTTAGATTATTTATTGGTGTTATACATTATTTGGTATATTTGCTTGAATGCTTATAGTGTTGAATGCTATTGTGTGTATTAGCTGAACAATTTAAACTTGTTGGTAGATTAATTATTGGACTACTAAAACTTGTTTGCTATTTGTGACCCAACGCAAGTTGAATCTTCTTTTTTCCAATAAATTATTACACAATTACTGAAAGGGCTAAATCTACTAATGACATCTTTTAGTTTACACTAGAGGTGTTGGTATTAGGCTATTTCCTAAAAAAATGAAAATAAAGAGTACCTGCATTATTTGATTGATGTTATATTTATTTCAACTGATGATGACTATGAAAGGCTGAAAATGAAATACTATATTCCCTTTCAAAGAAAGAAAATATACGCCTAATTTATAATGCACGGGACCATCTAAATGGACTTTTGATTCTAGTTTTCAGACATGAATCAAAATGTTCTTGTTGCAAAATTGTAAGTGTATTATGATTATCGATACGTTAATGGCGGTAAGTAGAGTGACCAAGACCAAGTTGATATTTGTCTTCCTTGTTGTACTTTATGCATCACTAACCTGCAGTTGTTATGCTGCAAACATACTATCCGCAAATCAAACCATTAGATATAACGAAACACTCGTTTCGCCACAAGAAACCTTCGAGCTTGGTTTCTTCAGCCCGGGAATCTCCACAAACCATTACGTCGGAATCTGGTACAAGAAAAGAGCGCAAGTAACAGTTGGGTAGCCAACCGTAACACACCACTCACACATACCTCTGGCAAGTTAACTCTCACCCTTCAAGGAGTTTTAGTTCTTCGGGACACCACCACTGGCACTGTCCTATGGAACTCATCCAGCATAACATCGGTTAGAAATCCTACCGGTCAGCTTCTAGATACAGGCAACGTCATAATTTATAAAGAAGACGGTAATTATATAAATCAAGAAAATCCCATATGGCAAAGTTTCGACTTTCTGACAGACACTTTACTTCCTAGAATGAAACATGGCTGGAATTTGGTTACCGGGATTGAAAGGCACTTCACGTCATGGAAATCCGACGATTATCCTGCTTCTGGTAATTTTTTCTTATGGGATTGATACGAGAGGTTATCCTCAAGTGATCGTATGGGAGGGCCCAAAAATATGGTTCCGGGGAGGTCCATGGAGCGGACTCTGGTATACTAGAAATCCTAATTTTAGACAGAACCCGATGTACAACAACACCTTTGTTATTAATCAAAAAGAAATTTACTTCCAGTTTGATCTTACAAATACTTTAGTTTTAACGCGGGTGGTGTTACGCCCAAATGGTCGTATGGAGCGCTTGTTGTGGGATGATAACAAGGAGAAATGGAACATATTTTTGGCCCCAGAAGTCGATCAATGTGATCAGTACGCTGTGTGTGGGCCAAATGGGATGTGCAACATTGACAACTCCCCGGTTTGCGAATGTTTGAAGGGATTTGAACCAAGATCTCCTGATCGGTGGAGCGCTGCAGATTCGTCAGAAGGATGTCAACGCACCATCCCTTTGGATTGTGGACCGGGGGAAGGGTTCAACAAATATTCTAACTTGAAATTACCTGACACTCGGTGGTCATGGTATAACCAGACCTTGACCCTTGTGGAATGTGAGAAGATGTGCAAAAGCAATTGTTCATGTACTGCTTACACAAATTCCAATGTCTCGGGCGCCGGTAGTGGTTGCTTCCTATGGTTCGGTGACCTAGTTGATATCAGAACGTTTGCAAAAGATGGGGACACTCTTTACATACGAATGGCACCTTCAGAGCTAGGTAAATTAATCAAAACATTCTTTTTCTTATGGGGTCATCTATACAAACACGTCTGACATCTATTCCTACATTATTTCAAACGGCCGTGGCTGGATAGAGGTCGGACAACTGTTTTGTCCAAAAAATTTTGAAGTCTGATTGTTTATGGCCGGAACGACTTTGAATATCGTTTAGATAGTCATTCCAAGTTTCCAACAAATAATTTTCAAGTTTGACCCCCAATGGAATTAGCACGACTATCTAAATGTTGTTCAAAAGGCCGTCATGACCAATAAGTTTCAAATCTTGGTTTTTTTTGTCAAAATGTAGTCTGAATGTTTTGTTGACGACCGTTTGATGGTGTGAAATCAGATGGGGATGGTGTAGCCCTTTTTATAACTATCACTATCTTTATACCGATCACCTGAACATTATGTGTTGTTTAGACTTGATAGAAAGTAGGAAAAGCTCAAGTACAAGGATAAGAGTACGAGTTATGGTCCCCATAGTATTTATGGTTTTAGTCATCCTAGTTTTGATATGCTTATATTATCGTTTCAATAGGAAGTAGCAACCTCAAAAAGGTATGAAGAAATTTGAATACTCTTTATCGGTTGTCTTATAACATTGTGCTTTATTATCAAATCAAAAACCGTTAAATATTACCCAAATGTACTGAATCATTTTGTCACATATATGCACCAAGTGTTGCTAGTTCTTTTATAAGAATCATCCACTTTACAGGGACACCCAAAAACTTGTTTGAACATGATCGAAAAAACAGAAGTGATGACGAAGATCTAGAGCTTCCACTGTTTGGCTTGTCTACATTACTTAAGTCTACAGACAATTTTTCAATGAATAAAAACTTGGTGAGGGCGGTTATGGTCCTGTTTACAAGGTATTTCCACGTTGTACATATGGTGTTCTTAACTTAATGTGTTACTATACAAGGATTTAGATCAAATACAAATTAAATTAACATGCTAATTGTGAGAATCAAGTAAAGTAATAATATATACAAGTAGAATAATTATGTAATTACTGTATGATGTAATTACTTTGCTTGATTTTCATAATTAAAACGCTAATTTTATTTATACGTTAACTTTTACTTATTATATAATACTATAAGTTAAACAAATAATGCCGGCCTTGACTTTGGAAACATACATTTGTTGCCTTCACTTCTTGGATTAATTTAATTATGTGGTTTTATGACTTTTTCTTCATTGGTTAATTAATTAATAATAACCTTTATATATAAGCTGATATAATTAAAAATTCATTGCATTTGTATTTTGGTCCTCAATGACATTAATTTTTATTTTTTTATTAACAATATATATATATATATATATATATATATATATATATATTCGTGAATCTCTAGTTATACAAGTTTACATACCGATTTTTTTAATGATCAGTTAAACAAATATAATTTGTTATGTTTTAGGGTGTACTCGAAGATGGAAAAAAAATAGCAGTGAAGCGGTTAGCAAAAACATCCACTCAAGGAATTCACGAATTTAAGAATGAAGTTATTTCAATATCTAAACTACAACATCGCAATCTTGTAAAGCTCTTAGGCTATTGCATAGAGGCAACTGAAAATATGTTGATTTATGAATACATGCCAAATAAAAGTCTCGATTTCTTCATATTTGATAGAAGTCAAAGCAAACTCATTGATTGGCCATCACGTTACCACATTATCAATGGGATTGCTCGCGGACTTATGTATATTCACCAAGATTCTAGACTTAGAATCATACATAGAGATCTAAAAGCTAGCAACATTTTACTTGACACGGATATGAACCCAAAGATATCAGATTTTGGCACAGCTAAAAGTTTTGGAGGAAACCAGATAGAGGCAAACACAAATAGAGTGGTTGAAACATAGTGAGATTCGTGTACATTCATCTCATTCCATTTTATATTGCGAACTATTTACAATGACCTTGATTCATGGCAGCGGCTACATGGCTCCAGAGTACGCAAGAGACGGTGTCTTTTAGATCAAATCGGACGTATATAGCTTCGGGGTAGTGGTCCTGGAAATCATATGTGGAGTGAAAAACAGAGGATTCATCCACAAGGAACACTACAATAACTTATGGGACATGTAAGTTTTTGCAAGAAATTTAGAAATGCAAATTATATGAATGGTTTAAAACATTAAAAAAAAGAAAGAAAGAAAAGGTAACTCATCCAGTTATGGTTTAAAAAAGATGATGTGCTACTTTGAACAAAGCTAGTAATCTGAATAGAAACGAGAACAAATTAAGTTGGTTAATTCTATTATTGCAACTTGCCCATGTACGTGGAATACCAAAACATAACTTGTGTTATTTGATCTTGACAGGCATGGGGACTCTACAATGAAGGCAGATCTTTGGAGTTGGTTGCTAATTGTCTAGGTGAATCAATCAATGTATCTCAGGTTCAAAGATGCATTCATATTGGTTTGTTGTGTGTCCAACTTCGCCCAGAAGATAGACCGACTATGAATTCTGTGATCTTGATGTTGGGGAGTGAGGGTACCTTGCCTTCACCCAAAGAACTTGGTTTTTATGTCGGAGAAGGTTTGCAAGATACTGCACAATCATATGGGAATAATTCTAATAATGAACTAACCATTTCAATGTTAGATGGTAGGTAATAAGATATTTGCAACGTATACTAGAAGAAATATCACCATATTATCCAGGAAAAAACCTTATTATGGTCATGTAATTAAGTAAGGTAAATAAAAGGCTTGGGTAGATATTAAATTTTGATTGACTAAAGACCTATCACTAGCTAGTATGTTAATAGTCATGTTTCATGTCACTAATGTTAGTGATCATCAACTTTATTAACACTATAAATAAGACTGTTTGAATTATATCGATTCGGAAATTCCAAATTTCACTAGTGATCGCGTTAGTCCTTCGTGGTGTGGGTGTCCTAAAGTTTAGACATACAGATGAGATACAATGTCTTACAAAATCCTTAATTTTTATTTTTATTTTTTGGTTCTGTTACTCATTACAGTCTCACCGTTGCTAATCTATTATAAGAACCAATCTTCAATATCGGAACCTTGAATTGGTTATAACCAGCTGATTGCTGATTTAGCTTTATTTCAAGTTATGAGAGCTACAAGGTGAATCTCAAGAAAGGAACATAACGTGTAAGATTTATAAAAAACAACTTAGAAATAAACGACTTATAGCTAAAAAAAACTTATTACAATATCTCTGATAGTGATGGTGGTGATTGTTGTGTTTGTTGTTGTATCTAACACTAACTTTGTACATGTATTTTTACTAGTCACTCAACTTGGTCATCAAGTATAATATGTGCCAACCACTCAACTTGGCCACATGTGAACTTGGGAAACAAGGTCAACTTGGCCAATAAGGTGAACTTGGTCACCATGCAAATGAAAGAATTTTTCATAATACCCCTTAGACTTTAACTGACTTGTTAAAACCTCTTAGGCTCGGTTCACCGACTTGTGACCCGGAATAGAAATTAATCCAACATTCAACCCCTAATTCCTGATTCGGATTAGAAAGGTCTTTAACTCCAAGTAACTCGCACATCTCCGTGAACTTGATTCTTGCGAGTGCTTTAGTGAGGATATATGCCCGTTTCTCTTTCCTGTTAATCAACATCAACCTCACCGTCGTTGTAGCAATCTCAGATAAAATGAAAACGAGATTTTATATGTTTTGTTCGATAGTGAAAAACCGGATTTTTCACAAGGGCTATTGCGGATGTGCTATCAACTCTCTCAACAACTCTCGGAGCCATACGACTTGACATGCAGCTGTTGAAGCCGCTATATCGAGTGCAACTGTCGCTTGCTTTTGTGAGCACCATGTAATTAGAGATTGCCCGTAATAAAACATGTGGCCGGTGGTACTTCTACCATCATTCTCATCAATGTTGTGACTACTATCACTGTACCCGAGTAGTCGTTCGGACCCATTCTTCTTGTACTTTATCCCGCAACTCGTCGTTTTATTCAAATATCTCAATAGGTGTCGTATTGTCATACCATAAGATTCTCGTGGGCTTTGCATATATCGACTAACAATTTCCACAGAGTATGCCATATCCGGACGATGTGTAATAAATACTGTAAGCAACCCACTACCTTTCGATACTCGGTTGCATCGAGTTCGACTTCTTTATCGGCTTTTGAGTATTTCACCATGATCCATCAGGACTTTAGACGTATTACAGTTTTGCATACCGGTCCTCTTTAGAATTCTTTTGGCGTATCCTTCTTGTGTAATTACTATCCCCTCCTCTCATTGGAATACTTAGATTCCTAGATAGTAGGTTAACTTCTCGAGATCCAACATCTCAAACTTGGTCGCCATAACCTTCTTGAAATTGGAAATTTTACTCGAGCTTGTACCTACCACAAATAAATCATCCACATACACGACTACAATCAAAAAATGTTTCTGATCCGTCTTTCGGTAAACCGATTGTTCCTTGGAGCATTTTTGAAACTTCATGTCTCGTGATGTTATTGAGTTTTGTGTTACAAGCTCGGGGAGCTTTCCTTAACCCGTACAAGGCCTTTGACAACTTGTAAACTTTTGCCTCCTCACCTTTTTTCTCGTATCTTTTGGGTTGTGAAACGAACACAACTTCTTTCAATTCACCATGTAGAAAAGCTGTTTTTACATCAAGATGGTGGATTTACCACCTGTTGGATGCAGCCAATGCGATTAGTAGCCGAACGGTCTCGATTCGGGCTACCGAAGCGAAAACATCATCAAAGTCAATCCTGGGCTATTGCACGTAACCCTTTGCAACCAACCGAGCTTTGTACTTGTTTATCTTCCATCCACACTTTGTTTGATTTTGAACACCCACTTCAACCTGATACATTTTGTACCCTTTGGAAGTTCAACTAACTTCCATGTTTCATTCTTGTTTATCAAATCGATGCCGACATTCATAGCACGAACTCATTCTTGGTTCGACTTAGCCTTAAAATAGCTACTTGGTTCACTGTAACATTTCGGGTCTTTTGTATTTGTATTCGTATTTGTTTACCCGATTCGGGAACGTAATTCGGATATTTCGTATTAATAAAAATTTATATTTATTATTATTTAATTTTTTTAACTTAGTTATTAATTTTATAACTTTCAATCATGCCAAATAGTCCTTAGAAACTCTTAAAATCGCTTGAAATAGCTAAAATGCAATTTTGGAACTTTAAGGACTAAAGTTGTCGAAATATCAGAGTTTGGTGGAAGGAACCCTTAGCGTAACGTGAACGGAAACCATGTGTTCCTTGCGTCGCACGAACCAACATTTGTTCACCCAAATTTGTTTTCGATTCTCGTTTAATGATAAATCATTTCCTAAACGACCATAAATCAAGAAAATTGAGCTACAAGTTAACTAATATGCTATTGTAAATTTTTTGGGTTCATTCCTTGTGAGTCCATCAAGATTTTGGAGATCATAAGAACCGATTTTGTCATCAAGATATTATTCATTTTCCTAATCGAGTTGATTGCTTGTTCTACAAGTTGTACATCTGCCTATATAATCAAACCACGTCTTCAAGCCCTAGAATATCATTGCAAAGCTCAGCCACCATCACTAAATTTCGTCCCCTTGATCTCCACCATTTATTTCTACAAGTTCAAGTATTAAAGGCAGTTGACTCGTGTTGTTTTTTTATCGGTGAACATTCAATGTGGTCTTGCTTAAACGAGCGTCTTCATGAATTGGTGAGCATGTCATGCACTCATGCATGCCTAAAGAACAAAAAAGTTAAAGCTGATTATGGATGATCAATCATGTATGCATTAAACCACGAAAAAATTATTCAAAGGGTATTTCCATTATAAGTTTGGATTATTAGAAGTGTATGTTACTCTTTTAATATCTATGTTTTCATTTTGATTTGAGTTTATATTTTGGTTTCTTGAAGGTAATTATAGATGTTCAACTTGATGATGCAATTGGTAATCTAAACAAGTGATCACCTAAAACTAGGGATGTGCAAGTGGCACCCGTCGGTACCGGTATGATACCAAGCCCATTCTTATTTGAAACATTAGATAATTTGTCGAATTGCTTTAGTATTTTTGTTTTTGTAAATCATTTCATGTATTTTGAACAAATGTTTTATGTATTTGTTTAACATATGATTCAGTGATTTTTTAAAATAACTAACAGGTTAATGGTTATTGGGAAATTACATATATTGTTGTTTTAAGTACAGGAACTTATAGACTATTTTGATGTTGTATGAATCATGAAATAGTTTCTTTATAGTTGAGATATTCTTTGAATTTTGTGTCATAGCACCAAAGAAAGTTATGCACTTACTATATTAGTTTCACTCTTATAACCTTTTTATCTCCCTTGGTTGTTGGACTACATTCATTTGATTGGGTAACAATCAGATCAATTATTCTTTTATTATAGTATATATGATCGTTATGATACAATTTACGTTCGTAAATCAATAATAATTATCGAAATTTTGAATGTTTATAAAATCACATGTGTTAAACCCGTGTTAGACACGGGTACCTAACCTAGTGTGTTATATACGAATGAATAAAATCTTCATATTTCTCCCTACATCTCTTTGTCATATTACTTGGCTATTAGGCTTATTTCACAAAACATTATCAGCACGATTTGCTTTGGAGATGGATTGCACATCATAAGGTATGTCGTCTAATTAACATATTATTGTTCTTTATTATCTTAAACATTAACCATATTGTAATTAACACAATTTTGGGTTGAATTAGAAATTTGTTTTGTTGTTCTTAAATCTCAAACAATATCAATACGGTAATTCATGGAGTGTTGGATTAACTAAATTGTTTTAAGTGCTAATTATGTATATGGTTTATTAAAATAAGATATACTCGTGTTTTCATTAAAAATTAAAATTTGAATCACGTAAACTGTCGTTGGTTTTTGCAAATTTGAATCACGTAAACTATCGTTGGTTTTTTGTATATTCAATAGAGTTTTTTTTTCAATGTTAGTTGAGAAAGAGAAAAGGTTTAAAAGATAAACTAATTTAAATGATGATCTTTTCCACATAGAAATTTAAGAATTTTATTTAGCAAAAGTCATTGAAATGATTTTACCTACATTCATTATATGTACAAAATTTTGTAAGATCTTTCATTAATTTTTTTATCCAGTCGATAGGTCATTTATATGTACGAAATCTTATATTTAATTCATCTTTCCTAAATTGTTCCTTTATAACCTACGTTCACTACGTGAGTATTGACCTTCAGCCACATGAAAAAAGTGTGGCCGTAGGCCTTTAGCCACACACATTTGGTTCAGGACATATGTGGCCAAAGGTCGCGACACCGTGGGTATGATTTGGCCACACACAGTTTTAGTGGCCTTATGTGGTAATAAGTGTGGCTAAAGGGTACAGACATTAGTTGTTGGCCATCAAGAAGTCTCTCCAATAAGTGTGGCTAAATGGTAGAAAGTGGCCACATGTCAATTTACTATGAGTGACCATTACATCTATATAGCCACATGAATTTATGTTTCAGCCACATGAATTTTATATTAATGTGGCCAATAGGTTTGTGTTAAGCTTACATTGTGATCTATACCATGTGAATATAGTAAAGAAATGACCACTTAAATTTAATAATAGGGTGGCTAATTATATGATATAGACACTAGATATTAAATTCAAAGTGGCTAAATATGTTTACTTGCCACTCAAAATCTCCTTTGTAGATTATTGTGTGGCCATTGTCTTACCGTTTGTCACACAAAATGTTTTTCCTAATATAAAGTGTAGCTATTGTAAAACTTTTCGTTACACATATTGAAGTTCTTAGTGGCTAATCATATCTTATAACCACTGGGGATTATTGTAAATGTGGCTAAAAATGTGAACTTGCTAGTCAAAAACTCTTTTGTAGTTTGTGGTGTGGCCATTTTGTTACCGTTTGTCACACATAATGCTTTTCCTAATTTAAAGTGTGGCTATTGTCAAACCATTCGTCACACATAGTGAGGTACTGTGTGGCTAAAAATATCATATAGACACTGGAAGGTGTTCTCAATGTGGCTAAAAATGTGAACTTGCTAGTCAAAAACTCTTTTGTAGTTTGTGGTGTAGCCATTGTCTTACCGTTTGTCACACATAATGCTTTTCGTAATTTAAAGTGTGGCTATTGTCAAACTTTTCGTCACACATAGTGAGGTACTGTGTGGCTAATAATATCCTATAGACACTGGAGGTTGTTGTCAATGTGGCTAAAAATGTGAAGTTTCCACTCAAACACTCTTTTGTAGTTTGTGTTGTGGCCATTGTCTTACCGTTTGTCACACATTAATGTTTTTCGTAATTTAAAGTATGGCTATTGTCAAACTTTTCGTCATACATAGTTAGGTACTGTGTGGCTAATAATATCATATAGACACTGGAGGTTGTTGTCAATGTGGCTAAAACTGTGAAGTTGCCACTCGAAAACTCTTTTGTAGTTTGTGGTGTTGCCATTGTCTTTACCGTTTGTCACACATAATGCTTTTGTAATATAAAGTGTGGCTATTGTCAAACTTTTCGTCACACAAAAATGTTTGTGTTGTGGCTAATGGTCATTTATAGACTCTAATTTTTGTAATTTCAGGTGTGGCTATTGTCTTACTTTTGGCCACACCTATTTAATGTGTTCTATGCGGCCAAATTGTGTGTAATTAGGCAATATATTAATTATTTTTATTTTTTGTGCAGTAATATAAAACAACTATAAGCAAGCATGACAAAACAAAATTAGAAACAAATTATATTAACAATAATATTCACTTAAGCAAATGCATATGCAAAATATCTTACAAAATACAAAAATAACGACTACCTATATATTAGCTAAGGCGTCGGTTTTCTTGGCACTGCTCCTTGTCTTCTGTTTGGTCACCCCGGTCTATCGTTGTGTACTTTGCCTTTGCCTTCTTGCCAGCCCTGTCTAGTTCTTTTGAGGATGGGAGTGGTGGTAGCTGGAACAATAGAATATGAAAAACAAATATGTATAATTAATGTCGTATTTTGTAATTAAATAGAAAAAAATAGTATGCACACATACATACCGAACGTTCGTTTAACTGTTCGTGAACCTTTCGGCGGGAAGTTCGTTTATGTTCGTTTATCTTTGTTCAATTACGTTAGTTTAGATTATAAACAAACAAACATAAATGAACACAAGTGTTCATTTTTTAAACTAAATCAAAAAGAACATAGATATTTGTTCGGTTAAGTTAAAAGGGAACAAACCTCCTGGTCACATACAATTAGGTGTTCTGGCCAAGCAACAAAAGTACCAATTGCGTTGCCAACAGTCGTAATTTCACCTGCCTCACATGGAATAATTGCTTGTTCCTTTATGGCTCCATCAATACTAACTTTATAGCAACCATCAGGGGTTGCTTTTCCATGCAACTGTTGTGGAACCGGTGACCAATAAACTTTACCATTTGCCACCTTGTTACGCTTTTCATGCACACACAAACCACACTTATACACCTATAAACTAACATGTGAAATTAAGATGGCTTAGTTGAAGTCAATATATAAGTATATACCCATGTTGGTGGGAAATTAACAATGTTTCGCACAACACATACCTTTATTTCAGCAGGTTGGGAAGCTTCATCCGTAGATACATCAACTTTTCTTTTACGGCTTCTCCATTTTACCTAAAAACCATTCAATGAATCAATAAACAATTAAAGAAAAAACTGAAATTGTCAAATACTTACTGATGGTTTTTTCGAGCCGTTACTATCCGGAGTGTGGTGTCGTTGTGTTGATGCTTGGTCAACATTGTTCTCTACAGGCTTCATTGATAATATAACAGAAATTGGAATTGTTTGGACTTATTAGGTTATAAAATATAAAAACTGAAACTGCCAAATACTTACTGATGTCGCGCTATGGGGATCGACTACCGTTTGGTCAACACTTTTTTCCACAGACTTGGCCTGCAATTCGGTAAATAGAAAATGAGCACTCACATTGGAAACGAATTATAAAAAGTACTGAAATTGTCAAATACTTACTGATGCCGCGATATGGGTAGCGGGTACCGTTTGGTCAACACTTTTTCCACAGACTTGGCATGCAATTCGGTAATAGAAAATGAGCACACTCACATTGGAAACGGATTATAAAAAGTACTGAAATTGTCAAATACTTACTGATGTCGCGATATGGGGAGCGGGTACCGTTTCGACAACTATTTTATCCGCAGACTTGGGCTACAATTAACTTATGAAAAATCAGCACACTCACATGGAAAGTTAATTATTAAAACAAATCAATCAAACTGTCAAATGGTTACCTGAGAAGCGGATTCTTGTTGCACAGCCTCACCTGAGGTTAAGATGTTTCCCACAGAACTGGCCTACAAATCAATTTATTAGGTTATGGAAAATGAAAAATCACATGGAAAGTTGTAAAAAACAAAGAAACTGTCAGATACTTACTGGTCCTGGCATTTTATTTTGCGTCACAGCACTAGTACTTTGGTTAGAACCAACCTGGTTGGGAACAGGATTTACCTACGAATTGTGACAAAAACAGTGCCAATTATGTATGTCGAATGCATTAATTAATATGTAGCATACGTCACTTATTTGACTTGCCGACATTTCCGGCAACAATCCTTCGAGATGTCTGAACCTGGCCTCAAATGCTAACCGTTCCTTCTCACGGCTTGCTAGCATAGCATTCGTGGATTCAAGTAGAGACGTCAACATGTTCACTACTACATCTCTCTGCACCGCCTCATACTCAAGTTGGGCAATCCGTTGCTTAAACGAGCCTTTTACCCGACTCACACCCCAATATTTACCTGTTGTCAATCCGTACCCAATCCCTTTTAAAAACCCACCATTCTCTTTGCCAAGCACTAAGGTGACGGCATCTGTGCACGGTTGAAGTGCCAGGGCTCCGGAGGCGATCTGCTTCTCATGCTCAACCTGTAAGAAAACAAATATTCTAATACACTTGTAACACGCTTATGTATCCACATAAAGTGTTGAGAAAAGTTATACAGACTCAAGTTTTTTTGACACCAACATAAGGCAATGAATTGACTTTAATATGATTTAAAAAGTTTAATACTAAAACATACTAATTTGGTTGTCACGCCTTCGACAACAGCATTCTTGTATGCACCATCGTTGTCCTCCTTTCCTTTCATCCACATTAATTCACGGCCATGGATCTCATCCGGTCCAATTTCCTTCTTTTTGACCTTGTAAAATATTCAAGAGAAAGCAGCTGACGATCATGCGTTAGACACATAACCAACAAATCATTGACCTAGAGAGAAAGCAGCTGATGGTGATTACCAGTTTCTCTCGAAGGTAGGTATAACCCCCTCGTCCCATGTGATGATCAAAAACATTCTTTGCTCGAGCTCCCTTTGATGAAGCCGATTTTTTCTTCAACCACACATTATAATCATTTCATTATATTTAAACAAAAAACATAAACCATATATAGTCGATCAATCTACGTTTGCAGAGTAGAGGATTTATACCTGAAACTGCTCTGATTGTGTGTACTCAACGAAGCGATCCCAGTCTTCTTGCCTGATCATCGTCCTGTGTCCCTTGGGTATCGCCTTCAGCTTCAGAGATTTACCGATGTTCGGCATAATGTATTTGGCATACATTTTTCTTCTGAAATCCCGAAGAAGGTGTCCGAGCCGATTCATCACAGAAGGCCTGCGACAAGCCTCAATCTCAAAATATTTCTGCATAATATAATACAGTAAAGGTAAATTACATCTCAAAATATAAATGCACAAATAGAAATAAAGAATAACCGTTATTTGTTCCCACAGTTTATCTCTAAGCTCCTTTGTGAACTCCCTCCAACTTAAATGTCTCAAGCCAACTATTTCCCTTACAACATCCCCTAAAAAACTTGCAAACTTTGATCTGTTTTGGCCAGTGAACCTACCCAGATTATCAAACTCCACTGCCGATTTGACACCACCAGAGTTTGCATATTGGGTACGCAGCTTAGGTAACCTCGTCAACCACCATCATGACCACCTGAACCCACCACCACCCACTAATATTATATATATATATATATATATATATATATATATATATATATATATATTTTGCACGCGTCTTCTTTTAAAAGGGTCAAATAACTACCGTACGATTAAAATTTAAAAGCACGCGCCTTCTTTTAAAAGGGTCAAATAACTACCCTCGTAAGTCACTCATCTACTTCTGGAACCGTCGATGATTCGTTTCTACAGTGAAGCACAAGCACAAGTACAAGCACGATAGGTCTCAGAACCCTAACTCATCTACTTCTGGAACGGAACCAAAATGAAGAACCCTAACTCATCTACTTCTGGAACGGAACCAAGGACGAAGCAAAGCATGATAGGTCTCAGAATGAAGATGGAACAGGTGTTACTTTATCATTTTTTTAGCATTTTAGGTTTACTTAATCTTAAAATGTAAGCATTTGTTTGAATCTTCTTATGTAATAATACGTTTGATAAGCGTGTTGTTGTTGTTGAAATACATATCCTTGTTTTTTTAAATCTATGTATAATATTAAAGCATGTTATATGCGTATGATTAGTGTGTTATGGCTTTGGTATGAGAATTTATCACTGTAATGTGTTATAAGAGTTTTCTGTTTCCTTGTGATTCGTGTTGTTATCCCCTACCCCCGTGTTTTATTGTATGTATGTGATTCAGTTGTTGAAAAAACCAAGACTGATAAAAGGAAGACTAAAAAAGTTGCTCCGGTGGGGAAAACAAAACATGATGTGGAAGCAGACTCTGATTCAGACATTGACACAAAAATCGACAGGTTGTTGTTAAAGCGGAAACCTGTGGAACACAGCACCTCTGGCCCGGACTTTCAGCGTCCGAAAAAGAGAGCCGTTAAAGAAAAAAACAAGAGTGATAAAAGGAAGACTAAAAAAGTTGCTCCGGTGGGGAAAACAAAACATGTTGTGGAAGCAGATTCTGATTCAGACCTTGACACAAAAATCGACAGGGTGTTGTCAAAGCGGAAACAGGTGGAACCCAGCACCTCTGGCCCGGACTTTCAGCGTCCGAAAAGAGAGTCGTTAAAGAAAAGAAGCCAGCCTAGAGGGGACAACCTTTTGTTGAATTTGTAGACCAAAAATTGATGAATAGGTGTGCACCTATTAATATTGTTGATGCAGTGAAGGCAATGACCATTGCCCAAAAAACTTATGTAGAAGAAATGAGTTTCGGGTCAATGTTAAGACTTCAAGTAACCCAAACTCCAACAACTTTGGGATATTGGTTGCTCATGAACTATAATAACCGTTTAAATGAATTGAACATTGGGAGCGGTGTTATTAAGATAACACCACAAAAAGTACATGAAGTGTTGGGGATACCAATGGGTAAGATTCCTGTTTTAGGCAAGAATAGACCAAGATTGGGGGAAGATGTTACTACAGATTTGTTCAAATCTCAATTCCCGACAAGTGCAAGAATAAGTATAAAGCATGTGAAAGACAAACTGGTCGCGGATCAAGGAGTTGGTGAACTGTTTAACATTAATTTCCTTGTGTTGGTCAACACCTGTATAGGATTTGTGACAAAATCAACAACAGTCAATCAACGATTCATCGCCGCAATTGATAAAACCTCCGATATTCCAAATATGGACTGGTGCAGCTATGTTATTGAAAACTTGAAAACGACAAAGGAAGAATGGAGAGGTATCAACGTTCAATACAACGGTCCGATCACCTTCCTTGTGATGCTTTACACGCATGAATACCAGAAAAAATATGGTCCATTTGGGACTCCCGTCACAACGCCTGCAGTCAACTACATAACAACAACTACTCTTAATAAGATGAAAAAATACTTGGAGAATAATGGTCCTCCCTTAGAAGAAGATGCTACTGAGGTTGCTGCTGCTGCTGTGACGTTTAGTGTTGACGGGAAAGGGATTGATGCGGCTGCTGCTGCTCCTGCTGCTGTGACCGTTAGTGTTGCCGGGAAGGGACTTGATGAGACTGCTGATGCTGTTGATGCTGATACTGCTGCTGTGACAGTTAGTGCTGCCGGGAAGAAACTTGATGAGACTGCTGCTGCGGCTGCTGCTGCTACTGCTGCTGTGACGGTTATTGCTGCCGGTAAGCCTGGAGTTGAAGAAAACACTGCAGCTGAGGAGAAACAAGAACATGGTATTAAACTTGTTATTTTCTTGTAAAAAACTCTCATATCTCTTATCTCTACATGCATTTTATGTAATACAACATTATATGTAATTAAAAAACAGACGGTCAAAGTGCATCTGAAACAGATAATGCCCATCAAACAGCTGAACAAGATTTAGATGATTATGTAAGCGATTATTCACCTTTAAGTTTGCAAATGCCTATCGTGCTTGTTGACTATTATTTAACTCTATTACAACTGGCTGGGATAAATTGAAAATGTTTTTGAATTAACCCAAACTATATTTTCTTTTTACAGTCTTGGAATAAGGCAATGGATAACAAGTTGAAGAAATTTGATAAAATTTGCTCCGAGATCAACGAGTTGGTCCGTCAAGGAAAGGATAGACATCCATCAAATGAGAATATCTTTGCTAGATGTTGTGAATGGGAAAACGGATTCACTAATAATGTGGTCCCTAAAACACAAGATTCAGATGTTGGTGTTGGTGGTCCAGTGGCTGCTCTAAAAGCTATTTGGGTTAAATTAATTATTAGTATAATTAAAACGCTCTTAAAACACTATGCTGTTCTTTTAAACTTATTACATCTGTGTGATGCATTTGATTCAGATGTTGGTGTTGGTGGTCCAGTGGCTGTTCAGAAAGGTATATCATATATGCACCAGCTTAATTATATACCAGCTTAATTATAATCACAGTTGAACATATTACATCTTTGGCTGTCGTAAAAAATGATGCAGGTGATGCAGGTCAAGAAAACAATGTCTCGTGCGCAGATATTGATGAAGTTGTTAATACAGTGGTTGCGTGGGCAAAAGAGGGTATGTAATTATAAATAAAAACCAAAAGGGGTTGAAGGTATTTACTTATAGTTACAATTATTTTCAGTCAAATTTAATGTGAGTTGTTTTATGTTTAACAGTTGACACCGGATTGTCAACAAGTGATAGCCTCATTACACTGAGCTCTACATATCTTCTGAGAGAGGTTGACGTATCCGCTAGTGTCACAGAAGATGAAGAAATACTTTCAGAGTATATATTTTTTTTGTCTTGGAGACATTTGGGAGGAGGTCTACAAGTCCACTCAGACAGAATCGTTCAAGGTGGTCTTTGAAAGCTTCTGTCCTGGCATTTATATAGCCGACAATGCATTGGATGCATTCAGTGAAGTAATGAACTATGAAGAAAAGAAAAAATCTGCAGCATCACCGTTCAGATTCTTTACTTCAAGCAATGTGCTGGTACAAATTAATCTATTTTGTTTGTACTATTAGAAAACGCTGAATAAACGCTTTAATCATATGCATTTTAATTAATATACAGACAAGTGACCATTATTCTGAGTCAAGGGGTTACACAGACAAAGAAGACTGGATGTGTTTTCAGACAACATGGCAAGAGAAATGGCAAGGAGTGGAATTCCATCACTCAAGGAGGTTGCTATAGTGCTCGTGCCAATTCTACAACACGATCATTTCATTGTGGTTGCCTTCAATCTTCAAACAGGAGTGATGACTTGACAACAGTGCAAACCAAGAAATACCAGCTGATGCAAAGTTTAAAAGCTTAGAAGACAAATCAAAAGCAATTAGAGAGAATTTTGAAGAAAGATACGGAAAGACTCCTGATATGCTGGTAAACATATATACCTTTAACCCAAAAAACATACATACATGTTATAAAAATTGTCAAAATAGTTAAATTGCTTTCTATTTTGTGTAGAGAAACGTCTTTTGCATGTATCTTAAAACAATCAAACACCCCATTGCTCAGCAAATCCAAGTAGCAACAATCAATAGATTGAAAATGACATGGAGAACAAAAAGTAATGGAATAGATTGTGGTATTTTTGCTATGAGACACATGGAGAAATATGATGGGAAGAGACCATGGGGGTGTAATCTCAAAAAGGAAGGACGTATACAACAAACACAACTAAAAGGTTTGAGGTTCAAGTATTTGTGCAAAATCCTCCTCTCGATGTAAACCAACACAGAATTACTCTTATCAAGAAAGCACTGCTATTCCATGAAAATGACGACACTCGTTTAACCGAAGAAGAGTTGATTGCTGAACTTAAGAAAAGGCAACAACAAATTTGAATGATTTCAAAACTGACTGCTATGTAATTTAAGATACTTGTAATGATATGAACTTATGGAGATCTCTAGTCTTCTGTTATCAGTTTGTAATGCACTTTAAGATAATAGGTACATGTTGAATCAATGTTTTAACACAAACATAAAAATTTTATTATCACCAAAACACACATATAAACACACCATCACAAACATACAAATTATATTACTACTAATCTCTGAGTGACATAAGAAACTTCAACTTCAATTCCGTTGAGCAATTCAGTTCAAGAATTGTCTTGCCCAAAAGTTTTAACTCGTCAAGCTCTCTCTGTCCTACATCAACCATAAACAAAACAGCAAGATCTCGGATACAACTAGCGGGCATCTGAGTAAGAACTTTTGTAATGAGATCCCTGGCATCCAAGCTATTGCTAGTTTTTACAAATTCTTCAGTAAGAGTTTCCCGACAAGCTTTATCTACCTCGATTTGAGCCTCAATTCGCCTTCTGAGGGCAGCCTTGTAGGATCTGGATGATGATGATGATGATGATGATGATGATGACGACGACGACGAGCAATCCATTATTAACTAAAAAATAATTTAAAATTATGTAGGTATATGAGTTTCACAAATGTGGTGTAGGTATATATAACCAAAATGCTCACAGACGAATAGTAACTGTAATAAAAAAACAAAAGGGTGTCCCACGCTTGGGAAACGCACCAATTTGTCTCATGTGTTTTTGTTTAATCTAGAGATTACTTGCATTTATATCACCTGTCAGAATTAATTGATCACAATTATACGTCACCTATCAAAAATGCCAGGAAAAATATTATGGTAATGATAGCCTACATTAAAGTTAAGCTATATCTTACTAGATCTTACTATATCTTACTACAAATCAAACTTAACTACATTAAGTTTGGTTATTCAATCACACTAACAGTTTCAGAAAGATAATAAAAATGAATTCTTCTGAGAAAACCGTGAAGGCCATCGTGAAAAAACCGATGGATTTTCAGAAAGACAAAGACGACTCTCTGTTGAAGAAAGTCGAAGCGATTTGGGCTACACTCGCAGCCGAAAAAACAAACACCTTCCAATCATGTTATAATCATGTTGTGGGAAGACGACATTGTGTTTCGAGCAATGGTTGCTGATTATCAGCAACAACAGTCTGAATGCTACGAGTCAGTGTGTGTGACCCCGGTTGACACCATAACTACGGTGTCAACCAACATGAGTTTTAAGGAGATGGAGGCAGAGACTGTGGGCAAGGCGGAGTGATGGTGATGTTAGCCTTGCTGGTCTTGGTTTTTTTGTGATGTATTGTAATTAATGGTACTTTTTGTATGGCATCTTTTGATGAATGGTAAATATATATTATCTTAAAATGCTTTCTTAACATGTTTTATGTATTGTAATTAAGGGTACTTTTTGTGATGCATCTTTTGATGAATGGTAAATATGGATTAATGGTCCTCATCTTTCTTTGTTAAAAATGCGTGCAATCAATTAGGTTAAAATATGTAATATAATTGTTCAAAAGAGTCTGTTACTCTTGCAACCCGCTACTGTACAAAGACATATATAAATATCCTAAAACGGCAATAAAAAGCATGTGTACAACAACTCCTTTCTAAACCCTCCTATATATATACTTATATATCTAGTTTTGTTTTCAATAAAAACTCATTTTTCACCATGGAAGAAATCTCATCGAGGACCACCACATCCAGTAACAGAAGCAATCGATCTCAGGTTTATTGTTTTTGTGGAGTTGAAGCCATTCAAAGAACATCAAGCACCACCAAAAATCCAGGTCGGAGGTTCTACAATTGTGCATCTCAGGTTAGTGAAATTGCAAATAAAGTTGGAATTTATTTACAATTGTTGACCATAAACCCTATATTTTTTTCAACTTAGGGCAAAAAATGTGATTTCTTTATATGGTCTGATTGTGTTTCGTCCACAGGATCTGATGTGTGCACAAGATGTACAGACATAATTCCTATCTTGATAAAGGCAAATAAGTCATTAGAGGATCAACTTGCAAGGAGTGTAGCTTCAAGGATTGAATCAGAAAAAAAAGTGAAGATATTGTATTTTATTTGCATCTTATTGTTTTTAGGGCTTTTAATTAGTTTTGTAATTAAAAGCTAAGAAACTTTGTTATGATTTTATACCAGCTATTATGATGTATTTTTATGTTTCTGAACGCAATTAAAGGCTTAATGAGTAGTTTAGTTTGAGTGTTTCCAAAATCACAGTGTATTTACTTCATTAAAAAGAGGTTATTATAATATTTCATTAAAAAGAGGTTATTATCAAAAATCAATAAAAATATGTCCCTCTTGAGTTTTGAACCCGCGATATTTGCAATCTATGTTTAATCACAAGCGCCTCAACCGTTTGATCTACACCCTGAGAACGTAATAGAACCTCTTATAATATTTATATAATGAAATTAAGAAGTTTAAAATTTTCATTTCTACCCGCCAATTAATCGAGTTATCTTCTGGAAGACTCACAAATCAATTAGTATTGACTAAATAAAATCTCACAATTTCACCAAACCCTAATAAATGATCTGCTAGTGTATTTATTGAACTCTCGTCAATCTCAATCCTACCAAACAGCTTCATTAATCTCAGGTGAGCACCAAATATTTTTGCTTTTAGTCAGTTACATTTATTGGCGTTAATTAGTATATATATATATATATATATATATCATTGATGACACAGTTAATAAAAAAATTCTTGGAAGATGGATAAGTTTTGGATGTCAGTAGGCGACAGGTGCAGTAAAACATATAGAGATGGTGTTAAGGCATTTCTACATTTTGCAGTTCGTAATTGCAAGGAGACATCACCACCAATTTCTGTTTCATGTCCATGTATTCGGTGTTTGAACCACGTATCTCTTAGTGTAGACGAGGTAGAACATCACTTGTGGAATTGATACGAATTATACTACTTGGATAAAACATGGAGAAGCCGACACCAACATTCCAACTAATTATGTTGATAATACTGGGTTTGCCTGCACCTGCATTCCAACTAATTATGATAATAATAATAATAATGGGTTTGTTGACACCAACATTCCAACAGATGCCTGTGAAACTGTAGAAATGGTAAATTCTACAAAAGACAATTTCAAAGGCGACAAGAAGTATCTAGAGTTTCTACAACTACTTGTTGACGCTGAGAAGCCCCTATAAAAAGGATGCTTGACTTCACCAAGTTGTCTGCATTAGTACAACTACTCAACTTGAAGAGCAAGCACGGGGTATCTCATAAGTTCGTTGATGAACTTCTGAAATTGTTGAAAAAGATGCTACCTGCAGATAACGAAATGGTAAATAATATGTATGAGGGCAAAAGGATGATGAAGGAAATGGGCTCAGGATACGAAAAGATACATGTGTGTATCAATGACTTCATTATTTACTATAAGGATTACAAGGATTTGGAAGCATATCCAGTTTGTAACAAGTCAAGGTGGACGGTGGATGAGAAGACTAACAAAACTTACATAAACACGCCCGCTAAGGTACTGTGGTACTTTCCCATTATTCCACGATTCAAGCGCCTCTTTCAATCAAAGACCACAACAGAGAATTTAACATGGCACGCCACGAGTACCAATAAACCCGGTGTTTTACGCCTCCCATCAGATTCACCAGCATGGAAAGCCATATATGACAGGTACTCCGATACCATCGGAAGCGATCCAAGAAATCTTCGTCTAGGGATTTGCACTGATGGGGTCGACGTACATAGAGGCAACAGAAACCACAGTGTCTGGCCTATTTTAGCAGTCATTTACAACCTTCCACTTTGGATGTGTATGAAAATAAAATTCATTATGCTTTCCTTATTAATATCCGGAGTGCCAGGAAACAATATTGATATGTTTTTACAGCCTTTAATTGACGATCTAGCATCTTTATTTGAGGTCGGGGAGCCAACATATGATGCATATAAACAAGAAATGTTTACACTACGTGCAGTTGTGTTATGGACGATTAATGATTACCCTGATCTTGGTACACTATGTGGTTGCCCTTACAGTGGATTCAAAGGTTGTGTGGTGTGTCGGGGCGACACTCAGTGTGTTCGACTTTATCACACAAAGAAGCAGAGTTATGCTGCCCACAGAAGGTATTTATCACATGACCACCCTTTCAGAAAACAAACAAAGACGTTCAACGGAAAAAAAGGAGATGAGAACCGCTAAAGAGCCTATGACAGGGGAAGAGATATACGACGAGGTTAAAAACATTAACAATGAATGGGGAAAGGGATCTGAATCCCTAAGTGGGAGTAAGAGGAAAAGGGATAACACAACGCCGCACCAATATTGGAAGAAGTTCAACATATGGTACCAACGGCTCAGCTATTGGAAGTATTTACCTGTCCAACATTGTATTGATTTGATGCATGTTGAAAAGAATGTGGCAGAAAGTATTGTCGGGACGTTAAGACGGATTGGCAGCTAGAAAGGATTTGGAGTTTTTAGGGATTAAAAAGGAGTTGCAACCGAAAGAAAAAGGCAACAATACAGAACTGCCTGCAGCATGCTTCACATTGTCAGCGCAAGAAAAAGACATGTTTCTTGAAACACTGTATAAACTGAAGGCTCCACTAGGGTATTCTTCTAACTTCTCTAGTTTGGTGAATCTTAAAGAAAGGAAGCTACAATAAATCACATGATTATCACATGCTTATGCAACAGTTTCTACCCCTTGCAATACGGTCCACATGCCAGAACCAATAAGAAATGCTATAATCAGTCTTGGTTTTTTTTTTCAAGTCAATTTGTAGCAAAGAGATCATTGTAGAAGAACTTGATAAGATGCAGGAAGAGCAAATAGTTACACTGTGCCTGCTGGAGAAGTACTTTCCGCCATCATTTTTTGATGTCATGGTTCACTTAACCGTGCACCTTGTTAGAGAGATAAAATTATGTGGGCCACCATGCTTTCGTTGGATGTATCTCTTTGAAAGGTGTATGAAGGTTATCAAAGGGCATGTGCGAAACAAAACTTATCCAGAAGGGTGAATTGCTGAGGAGAACATTGCGGAAGAAACAATCGAGTTTCTGAGCGAATACCAAAAAATCATCAAGAGTACTGTTGGTATTCCACATGATAAGCATGATGATAATGGGGAGACAATCCCTATCACAGGCGTTAAATCAGTTGAAGTTTCTCCTGATCTTTTTCAAGAGAGCACATTTCTATGTGCTGCAGAATACGCCTGAAATAGCGCCGTATTACTAACATATATATTCTAAATTATATATATATATATATATATATATATATATATATATAAATATATAGGGTGCAGTTACTGTACGCTAATGCCTTAACGTACGGTAGTTACGCGAGACGTTCAAAGGTAAAAAAACAAAGCTAAAAACCTAAAACGCTAAGCAAACGCACCCAAAATTAATATATACATACATATACATATATATATATATAAATATGTGTATATATATATATATATATATTAATTCGCAATATATTATACTCTTACTTGCAGACAACACAAGACATCTTTGAAAAACCAAATGCCTGGTAAACGACAAGCATTGCTGGAGAAGGAGCATACTTTAAAGTTTGGTGACTGGTTACGCGACAAGGTAGATCAATTTATTAAGTCTTCTATAATTTTTAAAGTTCTTTTATAGTTTCTGCAATGTAGGTGAAGAATCTAATCCTTGTAATGAAATTCAGGTTGAAAAAGAGCTAGCGGGCTCCCCAGGTTCTGTATCGGAAACCGTAAAGT
Organism: Bidens hawaiensis; assembly: GCF_021521415.1. Lineage (NCBI taxonomy): Eukaryota > Viridiplantae > Streptophyta > Magnoliopsida > Asterales > Asteraceae > Bidens > Bidens hawaiensis. The sequence continues at coordinate 50,725 of NW_027496207.1, forward strand.
GGATTGCACATGGAGCACACCGCAACGTTTACAAATACGACTCGTACGACATCAACGGTTTTGAATTTCGTACAAAATCTCATGATGGTAGAGTTTACCAGAACAGCGGGGTTGGTGTAGAGGCGGATGACATGCACATCTAAAAAGACGTGGTGACGTATGGAGAAAACTTTTATTTTGGGGTTTTGCAAGAGATATGGGTCCTAGATTATCATACTAAAAGAATTCTGGTCTTCATGTGCCAATGGGTTGACCGTAAACATGTTAAACATGATATTCTTGGTTACACGTCGGTCGACCTAAACAAATTTGGCCACAAGGATGATCCGTTCATATTGGCCTCGCAAGCACGCCAGGTGTTTTATGTTCAAGATCAGCTGGATATAAAAAAGCATGTTGTCCTCATGACTCCACCCAAGAATTATAGGCATTCGTATGACGAGGTCAATGAGGAATTTAGTACGGTAACTTTCCCTCATGAGGGTAATACATTGCCACTTGTACAACCAAATCAACTGCTTCGTAATGAGTCACCGGATGGTTACTGGCGGCCCGGGAAAAAGGCTATAACTATTCGTAATGGAGATTGACACCGATGTCGGGGTTGTCGACCAAGCAGTTGTGTTCGTTCGGCTAGTTAGATGTAAATAATTTTTAAATATAGTTGTGATACATGATATCTTCCTGCTATACTTTGTACTTATTAATTCAAACTAAAGAAATATTGGTTGTTTTTAATACTATTACTACTTATACGTACAGGCCGGTTTGTTGAATTCATTTCATCTTCTGGCTATTTTGGTCAATTGGTGTCAAGTTCAAACATACATCATGTTACATCGATAAAGTCACAATTGACTTGTAGTGTACCATAGTAAGATCAGTAAAGTCATTACACTCATAACTGACTCGTGCTATATCAAAGTTACATTAATACAAAGAAAGCCCAAAAATGCATCATTTCTCGTCTGATGGTTTTGTTTCTTGCACAACCTCTGTTTGGTTATGTTTCAACATACTTTTTAACAGCTGGTTTCCTGCAAAACATTATCAACTCATTTTATAAAAAAAGACCATTATGCCCTTCTTTTCACTAACCTGCATACCAAAATTGTACCCTCCAGACTTTGAAGAAGCCTTTGAACAAATAAAATTCAGTTTTGAAAAACCGCTTCCAAACTCAATGCCATCACCAGTAACCTTAGATTTAAGATTTGGTGACGGCATTGAGTTTTGGAAAGGATTTTATCAAAATCTAACATCTTTGGGAAGTTTCAGATCTGTGGAAACCTTAGATATTTTCTGCTTGGCCAAGTTTGGAATTCACATAACATATATAGAAGTGTAATAAATTTCAGTCACCAGTTTTATTGCAGTCATTAAAGTCTCTGTTGTTATATAGTTGGTTGTTGAATGTATATAACTGCATACTACCTGTCAAAATGGTTTCCACACGCTTAGGAAACGCACAGAAGCTAATTAATTTAGGAAATTAATTACATTTATACCTACTACCTGTCCAAAATCTTTGAAATATATTTATGTAATGATAGCCTACATTCAAGTTAATTAAAATAAAAAAAAACTAGTATATCACACGCTTTGTACGCTTTAAATACCTGTCAGAAAATATTTGAAATATATTTATGTAATAATAGCCTACATTCAAGTTAATTAAAATAAAAAAACTAGTTTATCTTACTAGATACGCTACAAATCAACTGAACTACAATAAATTACTCTCTCAACTACCAAAAATTAAATTTTAGGTCTATTTTGTTATTATTCACTCACACTAACATCTATTTTAAAGTTATTTATAAAAAATCAACATCAACTACGCTTCAAAAACGCAACCAAAATATAATAATAACATTTACAGGAAACAAGATCATATACATTTTATTCTTAACATGAAAACAGTGAGAATCAATTTGTTGTTATGATTAGGTTTATTTTTATAGTTGTTTGCTGCTATTTTTTGTTCGTATTTGCTAATTTTCGATTATGAGACGTTATAAGTGTTTGCTTATTTATATTTTTTTGTTATTATTAGATGTTTTCTTTTGCTGTTATAAGTATTTGCTGGTATATGCTGTTATTATTTTGTTATTGATTTTGATTCTTTTGTTGTAGTTTTTAGGTTCTTTTCTTTGTTATTATAAGTCATTGTTTATGTAGATTGATATTGTAGTTGGTATTGTTTCTTACGTTCGTATTTTAAATAAATTGGCATTATTTCCTACGTACTCATGTTAAGATCAAAATGTACATGAACATTTTATTTGCAGTTAATAATAACATTTACAATAATAACATTTACATTAATAAAACTAACTCTAACTTCTGGCATCCGATTCCATTTAGGAATCTACATCCGATTCCGTATCCGAATCTACATCCGATTCTGGAGTATGAGAGGGTATGATCCTCTCCCACAGGCCATCCGAAGTGAAGGTGGAGTCTCTAAGCCTATGGAGGCGAAGGTTCACCTGTGTATGGAATGCCCTATAAACGGACACCACCCTGAAGTGCTCCAAGTCGTTCAACTCGATGTACGCTACCTCGATCCCCGGCACTACCATTTCAATGCTGAAATAACCAGCAGTCGTGTACCCAAGCCACCTAACCATTCGGTTAAGTTGTGGGTTGACATAGTCAATATACCTCACCCTTTGATTCCTCCGGACGGCGCCGGAAAAAAGTGGAATTGTATGGTGAAAAATGTGGGGTCGTAGTAGATGGGGGCATGAGCACCCGGTGCACGTTCGAGCCAAGCTGCCATTATCGGAAATTATAATCGGAAGAAAGGTTGATTGTGATTGTGATTCTGGATTCTGATTATGGATTGTGGTTGTGATTGTGGATTGTGATTGTGACTGGTATTTAAACACCATCGGAAATCACCGGTACATCTCCCTGACAATTTGAAATTGGCGGCACAAGAAACTGTAAAGGCAATGATGACGTCGTCACTCGTCAAATCAACGTGTGGCCATTAATTACGATTTGACACGCTTAAAAATATTATATTGTGACCATTTATTACTTATAGCCACACATAATAAGTGTATCCGTGAAAATAAAAAACTTAGAAAAAATAAAACTAAGATATTTTTTGGTCACACAACCTCATATAAGTGGCCATTAATTACATTTGGACACACTTAAAAAATATTTAAGTGTGACAATTTCTCACTTATAGCCACACAAAATAAGTGTATCCGTGACAATAAAAAACTTATAAAAAACAAAACTAAGATACTCTTTAGTCACACAACGTCGTATAAGTGGCCATTAATTATATTTGGACACACTAAAACATCCTTTAAGTGTGACAATTTATAACTTATAGCCACACCTAATAAGTGTATCCGTGACAATAAAAAACGTATAAAAAGCAAAACTAAGATACTCTTTGGTCACACAACCTCGTATAAGTGGCCATTAATTACATTTGGACACACTTAAAAAATATTTTATTGTCACAATTTATAACTTATAGCCACACATAATAAGTGTATCCGTGACAATAAAAAAATTATGAAAAATAAAAGTAAACTACTCTTTGGTCACACAACGTCATGTAAGTGGACATATATTTTAAGCGTTTTAGCCACATAACTAATAAATACAATGGTTGTTCGTCATATTTCGCCACTTTATTAAAAATGTGGCTAGAAAATGTGACATTAGGTCACACAACGTAATATAAGTGGCTATATCTTTTACCTTTTAGAAACATCTCTTATCAATACAGTAGCCGTTTGTCAAATTTGGCCACTCTATTCAAACATTTGGCTAGTTAAATGTCACATTTGTGGCTAATGCATATGTTTTTGTTCACATGTATCAAAGATCAAACAAACTATGACTGTAGGTCACATTTCGCCACACGTTTTTATAATGTGGCTAGTTTTTGTCACAGTTGTTTTCAAAGTGTGGCGAAAAGTACCTGACTAGGTATAGAATGGTCACGTGAAGAATAATATGTGTGGTCAAAACATTCTGGAAGGTTTTCAAACATGGTCAAAGACCTTTTAGCCACACATTTAAGCCGAAGTGTGGCAAATCGCTTAGACCACATGTGTGGCGGAAGGTCGATATTCACGTAGTGGTTTAGGCGTTACTCTCATATTCCTATTCCTATTCCTGTTCCTATTGAATTTCAATAGCACCTTTTGATTAACATGTGTATTATTATTTTGTTACGTTATCAATTCATGTTAATATGAATGTTGATTATTTAAATATTAGTATGTACAACCAGCGAACCTAAGACTTATGAAGTTATTATCCTATTTCACAATACAACAATTATTTAAGTTTATACCATTTCACAATAGTATCCATAGGAAATGCATAATGATCAGTAGTAGATAATTTTTTTTTTGTTAACACAGAAATATAGATTAGACTATGTGCGTATGTTTGTTTCGTATGGTTAAAGATATTATATTCTTTATATTGATCATTCGTTGAGTTGATTTCACTATGGCTTAGAATCTTAATTAGTTTTCGAGACACAAGCTTATACTTTATATGATATATTTTATTAGCTTAAAGAAAAGAATCGCGATCACTTTTGTTGCATAGATAAAAGAAAAGTTTAAACTCAAATTTAAAACATATAAGTTTGCAAATAAAACGTGCATTCAGATTATATCTAAAACACTGTATTTGTTTATGTATTAATGTATGGTGAAAAATTATGTAAGATACCCATGTGATCATGTTATACATGATAGATTAGAATATAAGTTATATTTGCTTGCAACTAATGGTAAAATCTTATTTTATTAAATTTTTTCAGCATAACTTATTTTATATGAAAGCATGTTATTGTAACATCGTGTGCTTTTAATTTATGATACAATGTTTTCATATATATATATAGAGAGGGAGATGATCATGAGAGAACTCCATTTTATAGAGAGAACTAGAGAACTAATAATGAAGTATTTTTAATTTAATTAAAAAAATATTTTTTAAACTTTTTTTCTTTCATCCTTCTTATATGTTGTTATTATTCACCACAAAAAAATATAAAAATAAAAAAAATTACAAAAAAAATAAAAAAAATTAACGAGTAATGCGTATATGCAATACACCGGCTTTTTTTATTATGCATATGTGCAATAGTGTGCATTTTGATATTTGAAATAGTGTTAAATAGCATATATATAGCTGTTTGTATTGTTTATTTGCAATAGTGTTATATTATATACAAAAATTAAAAAAAAAATCGATATAGCGCATGTGTGCATTAGTGTTGTATTACATATATGCGATAATGTGTTTTGCATACAATTATTGGTGTCATATTTGCATATATTCAATAGTGTGTATTGGATGATGCAATTGTGCTGTATTATATGCAATAAAACACAATTGTATATATGCAATAGGCATTAGTGCACATATGCACTACAGTACTACACCGACAAGTTTTTTTTTAGTATCAATATCATCTTATTAGAAGGAGGAAAGAAAAAAAATCACAAAATATTTTTTTTTTAAATAGTTAAAATTAATTCTTTACCAGTTCTCTAGTTTTCTCTTTAAGAGGAGTTCTCTCTAGATCCCACCCCTATATTATGTTAGTGCACGGTTTTGCATCTCGAGTCTTTGTAATTATCGTTAAATGTTTATTTGATTATTTTAATGTAATATTTAATGTTATTTATCTAATTCGTTATGTTTAGTCTAGTTCGCTAGGGAATGTTAGCGAACTAAGACTAGTTCGTTAAGGTTAGGTCTAGTTCGCTAGGAATGTTAGCGAACTAGGACTTTATAATGTATTCCCTCCTGATTCGTTAGGGGATGTTAACGAATCAGGGGGTGGTTCGTTAAGTTATTTATGTTAACGAAGGGGAAGCTGGTTCGCTAGGGGATGTTAGCGAACCAGATCGACCCCTATATATAATGAACCACTGTTCACTTGTAAACATAGAAGATTTGAGAGAATTAACATTATTCAGTAATTTAAAGTATTCTCTCTCTCTCTCTCTCAAGCTTCACAATAATTATATTGATAATATATACACTAATAATAATCAAACTAAGGTAATAAAAGAGTTAGATCCGTTTAATTAATATCAACATATAGATCTGGATCAGATCTAAGTTATTGATTAGAACGTGTGTTAATCAGGGGATCAAACAAGTGGTATCAGAGCTTTCGGGGCTCAATTCACTTGGTTTTGATTGTTATTGTTATAATTTTTGATTTATTTTCTGTTTAGTTTGAATTTGAATCAATTTGGGTTGATTTGGATTGAATATGGATGGATTAGAGTGATTTTGGTTTAGTTAAAGTATTATTGAGGTTCAATTGTGTGGAATTGAATTGTGAATTGGATTTGGGATGTGTATTGGGTTTTCGGTTTAAGTCCGTGAACAGGGTTTTGATTTTGGTCGAATTTGGTTCGTGTATGGTGTTAATTGGTTACGAGATGTGTTGGTTTGGATTCGCTTTGCGATTACAAGCATTTTGGTATATTATGTGTTAGTTTTGGTTGACAATTGAGTGTGTAATACAGATCTGGAATAGAAGTATTTCTGGGTTTGAACTTCATATTTCTGGAAATATGTTCTTGAATATTTGAAGATTTGAAGATGATGGCAATTCGCTATAAAGTTTCAAGCGATTCGTTAAGTCTTTAACTTGATTCGCTATAAACTCGTGCCATTCGCTAATCAGTTCGCTAGCTGATTCGTGTGAGTTAATCAATTCGTGTTATCTAGTTCGTTAACTAGATAACTGATTCGTTTGACACGTGTTTGTCTTGGAATTTGTGCCATAACAACTTTTTGCCACGTGGCAAAAAGGAATCAAGTTTGTTACAAACGGTTGTAACAACCTGATTCGTTATATTATAATTCGCTATTGTGTTGATTCGTTATCAACTGTAGCTGATTCGTTATCTCAATTCGCTAAGCATTCCTTAGCAATTCGTTAAGTTGACTTGGTCAATTCGCTTGATCAATTCGTTAAGTTGACTTGGTCAATTCGTTTAGTCAATTCGTTAAGTTGACTTGTGATTCGTTAAGCCTTTATCACATTCGTTATCTGTTTCGCCATTTGGGTGATTCGTTAAACTTAGTTGTGATTCGTTAAGGTTGACTCGCTTAGTTGACTTTTGATTCGTTAACCTATTCTCCTGATTCGTTAAGACTTGATTCGTTAAGTCTTAATTCGTTACAACTGTTCACAGTTCGTTATAACTAATCACAGTTCGTTATAACTGTTCACCATTCGCTACTACTGTTCAACTGATTTGTTAAGATATTTTATTACTTGTTTATTTTCAAAGATGGCTGGTATGTATGCATTGGCGTCTCAAAATATGTTGATGCAACAAATGTTGCAACTTGATACGAGATTGGTTCACATTCTAAATGTCCGAGATTGATGAAGTTAAGTGATTTTGCCAAATGGGAACCTCGGTTTCGTGCACATTTAGGATCGGTTCATCCTGACTGTTCATATTGTCTGGATGAGGTTTATGTTGCACCAATGATTGGTGATGATACTGTTGGGTATACTCCTAAAGCTGTCTCTCAATACTCACAAGAGGAGAAGAAAGCTTTAGAAATTGAGATAAAAGCATATTCTACATTGACTATGGCTTTACCAGAGAATATTTTTCATCAAGTTGGAAGTATCAAGAGATGTGCATCTTTGTTTCAACATCTGCGTATGAGAAGCATGGGAAACACAGCTGAGAGTAAGAAAGGATGCTCAAGTTTCAATTTCGAAACTTTAATTTATTAAAAGGAGAAACAGTTGAAGAAATGACTACCAGATTTAGTCATTTGATTGCTGAAATGGATAAAACGAGAATGGAAATTTCTGAAAGAGATAAAATTGACACTATCAAGAGTGTGCTTCCTAGTTCCTATTCAACATTTCTCATGGTTTTGAAAGAGAATGATTATTTTCTGAATGAAGATTTGACAGCACTTGAATTCTTACAAAAGATCGAAGCAAGAGAATATGATCTTAAGTGTCAAAAGTCTTCAAAAGAAAATCAAGATCCGGCTTTCTATGGTGGAAGTATGCCTCTGAGTTCAACAATCTCACCTATCACTGCTTTTCTTACTCATGCCACAAGTGAAAAAGAATCTGCTTTATTTAATGATCCAAAAGTTTGTTTCTACTCTGCCGGTAATTCAGGTGGTTCTGGAAGTTCTAATAGTACCAATCCATTTGCTACACCACCTAGTGTGAATATGAAAGAAGCTGAGCAAAACTTTGCTTTTCTGACGGCATTTATGTCTTCATATGAAAACTTGGTGAGTAGTAAAATTGCCACGATTGAGTTAACAGATGAGGATTATGATCAGATAGATTCGGATGATCTAGAGATTATGGATTTGAAATGGAATATGGCCATGATTGTTCGTAAAGTTAAAAGAATCATGCAGAGAACTGGAAAAGATCTTCCAGCGTTAAACAAGAAGTTGGGTTTTGACAAATTGAAGGTGAAGTGTTATAATTGTCAAGAATTCGGTCATTTCGCGAAGGAATGCGACAAACCAAGAAAAGAATACACTGGACCTCGTGGTCAAAGTCAAAACGCTTCTTCACCACGAGGAAGTGATGCTGAAAAGAAACCGTCTAATTCTACAACACAAGCGATGTTAGCCAATGGAACTGATTGGTCTCAAAGGCTATTGTGCAATGATGTTCAAGCAAATTTAGCAATGTTTGGGTTACATGAAGATTGTCAAGATGCTACTGCTAGTGTGATGTCTTCAGATAATGATTCTGGATCTGATTCTGATGATTCTTGCGACAAGTCTTCTGAATCAATGTTTGCTTGCATGGCTAAGATCAATGAGGTTAGTCATTCTATCTCTTCTGCTTCATTTGTTAAAACATCATGTGTTGAGTGTGAATCTAATAACTCTAAGTTAGAAGCTTTGAAAAATCAAAATGATAAGCTTATAAGAGAAATTGCTTCTCTTAAGGACACTTATCGACAATCTCTTGAGTCTCAAATGAAATCTCGAGAAAAGATTGAAGCATTGTCGACAAGTAATCATGATCTCAAAGCCAAGTTATCTGTGAAAATGACTATTAATGACCAAAAGTTTCAAGAAATCTTGAAACATCGTTCTAAGATAACTGAGCTTGAGAATGAGGTTCTTGAGTTGAAGAACAAGTTGGGAAAATTTCAAAATTCTTCTTTTTTATTGAATGAAATTATTGAAGTTTCTGGAAAACAAAAAGATTCTAAGAAAGGTATTGGTTTTGTTGAAATTCCACCACCATTTCATACTGATTATAAAATTAATCCTTTTGCAAGAAAAGAAGAGGATTTGATTCATAAGGAATCTGTGATGTCTGAGAAACCAAAAATGGTTAAACCTGAAATTGTTAAACCCCAAGTTACTCCTTAAAAATCTCATGTCCAAAGCAAAAAGGTGTTTGTTGAACACAATGACGAGGTCATTATCGAGGATGTGTTTGAACCAGAAATTATACACAAGAATAAGAACATTCCCAGTTGTAATCATATTCTGTGCGAACCTCACGAATTTGAGGAAGCAGTGTATGGTTCACACAAACCTCAAGAGACAAAGAAAGTGAACTCTAAGAAGGCAAAGAAGTCAGTTAAACCAAAAATTTTTGATGAGGATTTAATGCGTTTCATTAATCCTTCTAATTCTAAGTCATCTACTGCTAGAGTTTTTAAGTTAAAGGGAATGGACACAATGTTCACTGAAAAAGATATTCCAATTAGTATCATTAAGCCTGAGCTAATTGAGAGTGTGTTTTGCAATGAAAATTCCAAGGTTCGTGAACTTGAACGTGTGTATACTCAAGCGAAAACATCAGTCTCATCTGATCCATTGACTAAGGCAAAACAATTTTTAAAGCAAGCTACGAAGGTTAACTTTGTTAAGTCAACTGGAACAGATACACTAAAAAGTTTCTCAAACAGTTCTAATTTAGATTTTTATTTAATGAAGAAATCTGAATTATCTGATGAGTTTGCTAAGAGCATGACTAAGAATGTGAGTCATCATCAATCATCTATTCCAATTACTTCTAAACATCATCTTGTGGACATGCGAACGTGTTTCTTATGCGGTCAACAAGGTCATGTTGTGAGACATTGTAATCAACAGAACTATCAGAATCTTCATCCTTTTATCAAGGACAAATCTAAGCCAATTCCAGTGGTTAAGGAGATTCTGAAACGACCAATGTCGTATGCTGATGATACTCATATCTTATTCTCTGATGTGAATCCTCGGAAGGTGTTTTAGATCAATGAGACACACGGTCAAGTGAAACCAAAATTCATTCCAACTGAACCTTTATGTCAAAACAGAAATTCAAACATTGTTCAGGCAGCTTATCTAAGACGAAAGTCTAAGAAGCCAGTAACTTATTCACAAGTGGCTGAACGACAATTGAAATCTGTTAATGTTAATGATCAAAGAGAAAACCAAAAGGTGCCCAAGACTGAGGCCTGGGCTGCCTTTTTGAACTAATCACTTTTGTTTATGTGTAGGGTTCATCCAAGACCATTTCTGGTGAAAACTGGATCATGGATAGTGGATATTCTCGTCATATCACCGGAAATCTCGACCTCTTATCCAACGTAAGAAATATTCAAGGAGGTTATGTAGCGTTTGCTGGGAATTCTGGAGGCATGATCACACAAGAGGGTGATGTTTCAAATGGTCATATTGCATTTGAAAAAGTAAATTATTGTGACAAGGTTGATCATAACTTATTGAGTGTATCGCAGATTTGTGATAAAAAGTACACTACAATATTTACTGACAAAGAGTGTCTTATCTTGAAACCGGGTTACGTTATTCTCGAGGACATGGTTATCATGCGATCACCACTATCAAATGATATTTATGTCTTAAACATGAGTTCAATGATATCAACATCGGTCGAAACATGTTTTGTCTCAAAAGCAACTAGGAAAGACTCGATTCTGTGGCATCGAAGAATGGGTCACATACATGTTCGAAAGATGAATTATTTAATGGCAAATGACTTAGTTGAGGGTGTCTCGCTAAAGAATTTTAAGTTATCTGATCACTGCGTTGCATGCAAGAAGGGAAAGCAGAAGAAGAAGGCACATCCATCTAAGTTATTGAATTCCATTAATACTCCTCTTGAACGACTTTATATGGATTTGTTTGGTCTAGTGAATCGTGCGAGTATTTCTGGAGACTGGTATTGTCTTGTCGTGACAGATGATTATTCAAGATATTCATGGGTGTTATTTATGAGTTCAAAAGATCAAACACCTGTTTTGGTACAAAACCTTATTACTAAGATCGAATCACTGTACAAACAAAAGGTGAGGAGAATCCGGTGTGATAATGGTACTGAATTCAAAAACACTATGTTGGATTTCTTTTGCGTTCAAAAGGGAATTCACCGAGAATATAGTGCACCTTATGTACCTCAACAAAACGGTGTTGCTGAAAGGAAAAATAGAACTCTGATTGAAGCTGCACGCACAATGCTTGCTGACTCAAAGCTTCCAATTCAATTTTGGAGTGAAGCAGTGAACACAGCTTGTTATACACTCAATCGGGTTCTAACAGTTAAACGACTCAAGAAGACAAGCTATGAAATCTTAAATAACAGAAAACCTAATTTAAAGTACTTGGAACCTTTTGGGTGTCCGTGTACAATGTTGAAGAAGGATTCGGGTAAATTTGAAGAAAAGGCTATCGAAGGATATTTCTTGGGATATGCGTCTCCAAAGAAAAGAGTATTTAATTTTACATCTGGCTGTGTTGAAGAATGGTACCATGTGGACTGTCAAAAGTACACAACTCCTCCTCAAGGGAAAGGTCCAGACTGGATGTTTGATTATGATAGTTTATTTAATTCGTTTACTCCTTCGACTGATCACATTGATGAAGATCTGGTTAGAGCTTACTTTGAAGAACATTTGAATATTCCAAGCTCTTCAAATACTAATGCAGATGAAGTTCAACCCGATGCTACAACTGAAGAATCTCAAGTTGTTCCTCCAGTTGTTATTGATAGTACTTCTACTTCTTCCGATGATGACCAAGCTGAGATTCAAGTTATTGATCTTGATAGTGATAATGCTTCATCTCCCGAGTTGGGTGAACATTACACTAATTTATTTGACAATGTTGTTGTTCCTGAGAATCCAACTCTTCGGATTCATGGATATCATCCACAGGACAATATAATTGGAGAACTTGATGTGGGCGTTCGTACACGTCATCAAGTTGCTTCGTCAAACGACAATAACGTTTTGTGTGCTTACTCTAATTTACACTCTTCGGGAATTGTGAATGTTGCTAAATTCAATTGCTTTCTATCTCAAGTTGAGCCAACGACGGCTCGTAAGGCACTTGAAGATCCTTCTTGGGTAGAAGCTATGCAAGAGGAATTACAGCAATTTGCACAATTAGGTGTTGGGATTTAATAGACAAACCTGCTAGAGTCAAGAAAGCTATTCCGACTAAGTGGGTATTTAAATGTAAAAAGGACGATCGAGGGGTGATTGTTAGAAACAAAGCACGTCTAGTGGTGCAAGGTTTTCATCAGCAAGAGGGTATTGATTATACTGAGGTATATGCTCCAGTTGCAAGATTAGAGTCGATTCGAATCTTCCTGGCTTATGCTGCTTACAAGAATATCAAGGTTTATCAAATGGATGTCAAAAGTGCTTTTCTCAATGGTGAACTACATGAGGAAGTGTTTGTTCAACAACCACCTAGTTTTGAAGATCCTGATTATCCTGACCGTGTTTACCGTTTAAACAAGGCCTTGTATGGTCTACATCAAGCCCCGAGAGCTTGGTATGGCACGCTTGCCGACCATCTGACTGATACTAGCTTCAAACGAGGAACTGTTGACTGCACTTTATTTCATAAAACTGTTGGTGACGATCTTCTTCTAGTCCAGATTTATGTTGATGATATTATATTTGGGTCTACAAACGACACTTTATGTAAGGAGTTCGAGAAGTCCATGCAAACAAAGTTCGAAATGAACTCGATGGGAGAGATGAATTTCTTTTTAGGGCTGCAGGTTCATCAATCTGATAAGGGAATATTTATTCATCAGACTAAGTATGTGAACGACGTCTTGAGCCGATTCAAGATAACTGCCGGAAAAATCCCTTCAACTCCTCTTCCAGTGGGTCACAATTTATCACCGGATGAATTGGAGGATACCGTTGATCCGACCCTTTATCGTGCTATGATTGGTTCTCTAATGTATTTAACTGCTTCTCAACCCGACATAATGTTTGCTGTTTGTGTGTGTGCTAGGTACCAAGCTAGTCCCCGAGTGACTCACCTGGTTGCGGTCAAGCGTATTTTGCAATATCTAAGGGGAAATCCTGACATTGAGTTATGGTACCCCAAAGATAATTCTTTCGAGTTTACCGCCTACTCAGACTCAGATTATGGAGGATGCAAGATCAACTTCAAATCAACGACTGCAGGATGTCAATTCTTAGGAAACCGGCTTGTTTCCTGGCAGTGTAAGAATCAGGCAACGGTCTCTACTTCAACCGCCGAAGCTGAATATGTTGCAGCCTCGATTTGCTGTTCCCAGGTTCTGTGGATACAACAACATCTTCGCGACTACGGTTTGAAGTTTCTTACTACTCCCATCTTGATTGATAATTCTGCTGCTATCAGTATCACCAAGTATCCCGTACAACATTCTAAAACGAAAAATATCGAGATTCGATATCATTTTATACGGGATTGTTATGAAAAGAAACTAATTGATCTTGAGAAAGTACACACTGATTTTCAAAAAGCCGATCTATTTACCAAAGCGTTTGATATAACACGTTTTACTTTTTTGCTTGGTTTAAATGGATTGAAGACCCTTGCTGAGATCCTACAATTAGGATAATTATCTTTTAATTGCTTTATAGATTTAGTCTTATTTTTTTATGTTTTAGGTTTTAGGAGGTGAAACTTCTAGAAAATACAAAAAGAATGTGCTTTCGTTTGTATAGATAAAATCCAAAAACATTAAAAATTTTCAAAATTCAAAAAATATTGTGATTTCTGTTTTTTAATGTTTTCCCTTTAAATATCTAGAAAAACCAAAAACATTTTAAAATTTCGAAAAGACAAAAATATTGTGTTTTAAAGTTTGTACAGAGAAAATCCAAAAAGATTTTTAGATTATTTTCTCGCTGAAAATTATGTCGGTTATTTAAGTTTGTGAAGCATGCTTGCATGTCTTGGTCCTTTGATTCACTTGTGAATTGATGGTCAGCCATTTATTTATTAACTTAAGTTAACTGGGGCGATTAAATTTATCTTTATTTTGTTTTTTATGCTCCTTAAAATATTGAGTTTTTGAAGCATAAAGAGAAAATGATAGTACATTGATTATTTTGACCCCAAGTTCAGCAAAAAGTAAGCCTAAAAGACTGTGTTCTTAATTGCATTGGTGCATTGGTAGGTCTTAAAACAACCCAGTAGAGTAAAGTATGTGATATAAACATAAAGAAACGCTAAATTGAAAGGGGTGTTAGTCTCTAGCAAAAGTCTTGGTGAGGATGGCAGAAATGTAATAACCAGTCATACTCAAGCCTTATATTTGTTGATCACCCAAAAATCAAATAAAGCAAATAACAAGCGTTAAGATTCTGGACACTGTGAGTCTTTATGCGGCTTAACCATCTGGGTATTCATATGCATGAATATTTCACTCGCTTTCTAGAGCAAACCCAAAGTCATTAAACTTGATCACCGCTGTACCTCGTACAATTTACATTACTGACTTGATTAAAATCCGCTGTTAGTCATACAATTGTTCCTCCCTTGCGTGCGTCTTAATACCATTAAGAAACGGACCCCAGGGGATACAATGTATGTAAGCCGACAGATGGACTCGTGCATACTCACTCACAGTAAAGGAAACTTGATGTATTGCTCAAAATTTCTACAATTGGTATCAAAATTTTGATCAACAATATAATGGTTTAAGTCAAGTTGGGGTGATTTGGCAAAAATCAAATTAAGATTGAACCGAGATTAGAGGCTGATAGTTTCTGATATTCTGTGCTCTAATTGAACTATTTAATCATATCACAAAAATACTTGAATGTGTGTTATTAGATTTATATGGACAACAATACCAATGACCGACTTATCGCCAGTCATAATATCGCTGAAATATAAAACTGTGATGAAAGGGCATCTTAGTCAATATGATTCTCTGCTCGAACTCAACAAAAAATTACAAAAATATGTACTGCTTTTGGTAAAATCGTTAAAAAAATGCAAAAAAATTGTCTATTTTTAATTGTTCGTATATTCTTTCTGTAAATACATTCTTTAATTTTTAAATTTTTACAAAATACCAAAAATATTTTTGTTTTCTTTATACAAAATATTTAAATAATTTTTAAGTTAAGTTTCGGAAATCTGAAACAATTTTAACGTATTAGGTTGTCGGGATATAAGGATTTCTCGATAATTTAACTTATTGATTTATTTCATTAATTTATTCATTTATTTATTTAATTTAAAAAAAATAAATAAAAGGGGTTTAATTCGCTAAAATCCATTCGTTATTTATGGATAACGAATCAGGTGATTCCTTAGCGAACTAGCATCTGGTTCACTAACCTAATTCGCTTCCGCACTCTGTAACGAATCATCCCTTCGTTATACATATTTAACGAATCATGACACGAATCGTGTCTTGATTCGCTATCTTTAATTTAACGAATCACATTCTGATTCGCTAATCACATTCTGATTCGCTAAAATAAGGTAACGAATCGAGTTAGCGAATGGGCTCATTCGCTAACCTTAAGTTAAACGAATCGTCTAATTCGTGCAAGCTGTACCTAGGGTTTCGTGCACTGCTATATAAGACAAGATAACGAATAAGCATTTCACTGTTCGTTTTTTTTTAAGTAACTGTTCAAATTCTCTGATTTTTTTGATTTGTAAAGTTGAATATTTCAAAGATCAATTTGAGTGACTAAGGTATACATGTGTTTGGCGATATCATTTTCGTCAAAAACGACATTGATTTAACTGTTAAATTATGATATTTCGTGGTTTAAGGGTTTTGAACTTTTGAAATTTATTTGTGTATAATTTATGTCTTTAATTATCTGATTTTGATACAATGTTGATCGGAATCCCTTTCCGATGCCCTTGGTGGACTCTAATCATCTTTTGATTATTGTTTGCTGGGTTAGTTATGATTATGTGTTCTTGATGGTTACTGTTGGTTCGTTGATCCTTAGGACACTTAGGTAATGAGTCTCAATCTCATTCACCTACACTCACTAATGTGTTTCCGAGCTCAACGAGCTGATTATCTTGTTGATTCGACGACAATTATGGTCTAATTGAATCTGGGTTTCGATGTTGACTATTTGTGTTCTTGATAATTTTGATTTTGACTTAGTGGAGTCAAAGATAAAGTCATACTTTTGACCATTCGTTAGTCTTAGCGAATTGGAACTGGTTCGTGTCCAATTCGTTAAGATTTCATACGAATTAGCTTAGCGAATAAGATGTCACACGAATCAGAATTTGATTCGCTTAAAATATAATGAACTAGAGTTTAGTTCGTTAACTTAATTAGTGATTCGCTAAGGCTAGTTCGTTATGTAATTTACTTGATAGCGAATTGCCTGATTCGTTATCTTTGTATAACGAATCAGTGTGATTGTTTAACGAATGACATTATAAAAAAAAAAAAAAAAAAAAACTAATAATATATATATTTTATTGATTTTATAACTTAATTAACTAAATTGAATATTCAATTAATTTAATTAAAGGTTTTAAATCGTCGAATATGCGTACCTAGAGTAAATACATTTATCTTTTGAATATATACGGTGATCTCTATTCTCATATACGTGTTATTTATACAGTAAATCATGGCTGAACAAGAACAACCACAGGAACATCCACAAGTACGACCACCACAACAAGCTGAAATGGTCTTATTACCGTTCGATAAGAAGCACAACATCTGTGCTTATGTCGATCATGATGTGGCTGATTTAAGGACGTTCGGAGCGATGTTGAATTTCTTACGCCGTTCAAAGATACATTATGCAATCACTGCTAAACCTAAGGTGTATCTTAGTTTAATCAGGCAGTTCTGGAACACGGCGATATATGTTGAGGAAAGTAAATGGGTTAAAGCTACAATTAATCAACTTCCGATCACGATTGATGTAGAGGTCGTTCGTCGGGTACTTCAGTTTGACGATAGTGACGATTACCCGAGTGAGTTTGACAGAACGCTGGTCAGAGGTTTATTTACAAGATTGAATTATGGGGGTGATATTCGTCGGTCCATGTTGAACAAGAACGGTTTATGTCCACCTTACAAGTACTTGTTGCATGTCTTGCTTCATTGCTTGAGTGGACGTCGCGGTGGTTTCGATGAATGTAGACTAAACTTACAATCGGTGTTTGTGGCTTTAATTCTGAACAAGCCATTCAACTATTCATAACTCATCTTTGATCATTTGAAAGAGCAAGTTCAGCAAATTCTACCGACAAAGAAGTTCTTGATGTATCCACGCTTTCTACAATTAATTATTCAAGATTTGATACCGGATTTGGTGATTGATCGATCGTTGGTGAACGACGTTCTTGATATGGAACATATGAAAGCCGAAACGGTGCAGCGGATGTTGATTTATCGGAAGGATAAGCCGCAGGACAAAAGGATGATTGGCCATATAATCAACCCTGATTATGTATGTCCTCCTAATGAGCGCTGGATCCATGATGACTCGGATTCTGAGCATGAAAGGGGAGAAGGTGGGAACAATGATGGTGGAGATGATGATGGTAACGATGGTGATGATGGAGCTGGTGAGCGAGCTCTGAAAGAACAACAAGACGCAGTTGATGCTGCTCTAGCTGCCACCATAAAAGCTCAGCAAGAACGAAAAAGAAAAGGCAAGGCTGTAGCTACAGATGAGCCAACCAAGAAGCCCCGTGTATCCTCTGGGGCTGGTGTAATTTTTGGATCACCACCACCTCGTCAATCAACAACTCAAAGCTCGGCGGTGCCGCTAACTACTAGCACCCCGATGCTCACATTAACAACGACGATGGTGTCACATGAGAGGCTTGACTTAATTCCTCAAACGGAGTTGACCGAGATGCCGAGGCCTCCTGCTGTGTTGTCAACCGTTTCTTCCACAACTACAATGGGACCTCCTCCTCTGCCAACAACTACATTTCCTCCATCTCTGCCAAGTGATGTCTCTTTCATGATAATTACTCGGCCTCAGGGTCCTATTCAACCAGTTCATCCATCGGTATACAACTTGTCACCTGGACGTCAAACAGAAATGCTGCTTAATCTGTTACACTTATATGAAAACTAAATGGCAGCTGACCGACTCAATCAAGAACGACTCATGGAGAATCAAAGAAAAATGATGAGTTACATTTCATTTTGTCAGAAGGAGACCAAGTCGCTGCGTGCGATTGTTGAGTCTCAGGGGGTGAAATTGAAAGAACAAGAAGAGTTAATTTTACAATTAACTTGTAAAGATGATGCCCTCAAGAAACTCAAAAATGATGATGATGATCCTGACGAGTCTGATGCAGGAGGTGAGCCTAAACAATCACATGGTTCATCCTCTGGTGCGGGTGTGAGTGGCGCTGATGATTCAGACAAACAGATAATTTTATTTCGAGATCCAAAAGCGGCCAAGCCGATAGAGATGATTGAGGCTAACACAGTAATATTTATTGATGAATTGGGGATTGTTAGAAGTATGGTGAACAGATATGAGATACAGATCGGTGAGTTTGTTGTTAGATCTTTGACAAGGGAGCAGATCTCGATTCTACTTGGGCTAAACGACGATCAGCTGACCACATTAGAGACTGAGCCCGATGTCGAAGTGATTAACGAGGAAGAGATGGAAGATGATCTGTTATTTATGAATACGGACTTTATTTATGAGAACGAAGAGATTGAAATGGAGGATGTTACTGCTGAAGAGTACCCGGACTTGTATCAACACGCAAATGTTGATCAAGGTGCTCCGGTATTTCATGAAGACGTAATTAAAGAAACTGAGGACGACTTGGAGAAGATCGTGCAGCGAACGGTTCCTTCACTCAAAGAAGTGACTGATGAGGACATTGATAGATGGTTCAAACGCCAGAAAGTGGGAAAGATCATCAGTGCTTTTCGGTATGTAGATAAAGAAAGAAATGATACCGCTGCTGCTTGGATTAAGGCAAATCAGATGACTACTTTCAAGACTGTTTCTAAGTTACATGGTGACATTGTCTCCTGGCTATATGATTCAGACCTTAAGGTATGTATTATTAAATGGGAAAAAGGTGTGCAATATTATGAGAGGATAATGGATGTTCTAACACTACCGCGTTGGGATGTACGCACCCTCGCGAGACGTCCATTTATCAATCGTGGGGGCAACCGAACTGCTGAGTGGTTTCATCAACACTTACTGTTCGAGGTCAATCATGGCTTCAAGTTCTTCAAGCCCCAGGTCCCAAGACGTAAACGTGCTGATGAGATTGATCCGAGGACTGGCTGGAAGAAACTTGTTTTGAAAGTGAAGCCACCAAAGACAATGAGAAGAGAAGACAATGCCGCAAGATATTTATCTGTCTTTCAACCGTTGGTACTACGACAATCGTACTGGCGAGGCCGTTATTGTTTGTGGTCGAGGACTACAGACTGAGCTTATCAAGATAATCGACCCGATGTGGTTGGTTAATTTATCAGAGACAGACAATGACGTGCTACAAAGGAAGCAAATTTTGTTTGAACGCCAAGAAGATTACGACCTGGCTATGCAATTCCAAAGTGTTGTTCGAGTATGCCATGAACATGGGATTCATAGTTGCAGAGATTGGCAGACAAAGCGTTTCAAATAAGTTAAAGACAAAGAGCTCAAGACGAGGGGGTGTCTGTTAGTGCACGGTTTTGCGTCTCGAGTCTTTGTAATTATCGTTAAATGTTTATTTGATTATTTTAATGTAATATTTAATGTTATTTATCTAATTCGTTATGTTTAGTCTAGTTCGCTAGGGAATGTTAGCGAACTAAGACTCGTTCGTTATGGTTAGGTCTAGTTCGCTAGGAATGTTAGCGAACTAGGACTTTATAATGTATTCCCTCCTGATTCGTTAGGGGGTGTTAACGAATCAGGGGGTGGTTCGTTAAGTTATTTAAGTTAACGAAGGGGAAGCTGGTTCGCTAGGGGATGTTACCGACCCAGATCGTCCCCTATATATAGTGAACCACTGTTCACTTGTAAACATAGAAGATTTGAGAGAATTAACATTATTCAGTAATTTAAAGTATTCTCTCTCTTTCTCAAGCTTCACAATAATTATATTGATAATATATACACTAATAACAATCAAACTAAGGTAATAAAAGAGTTAGATCCGTTTAATTAATATCAACATATAGATCTGGATCAGATCTAAGTTATTGATTAGAATGTGTGTTAATCAGGGGATCAAACATATTATATATATATATATATAGATAAAGGATCCAATACAATAATCCCTAATCGTACATTACGTACACGACTCATATCCCCGTCGATTTCAAAGAACACACGGTGGCAATACTGTAATTTTTATCAAATCTGATTCGTTGCTCCCATCGATTCCGTCCACCTTCACAATGACCGTTCAGCAATCTGTCACCATCCAACGATTCTGTCCACCATCCACCGTACACCAACTTCCTCCGTCATGATTTGTTCACAGGTCAGTTGATAAAATTGACCAAATGAAATTGAAATTGAAATTGTTGAACTAATTGATCAACTAAACTTTGAAATTGGTCTAATTAATCATCAATTTGTAGTTTCAATTGATCAATTTTGAGTTTTGAGTGATGGGTCTAACTGAACGTTTAAAGTTTTAAGTGTCATTTGCAGAAACCCAGTTGCAGACGTTACGCATTTTGTTCATATGATAGAATCGATGATCAAATTGACGGTCGAATGATAATTGTTTGATGATTACGAGATTATATGAAGTGATTTCAGTTTTCAATTTCATGTTGCAGGTGTTTAATTCTTTTTGTTAGTTTAGAAGTTCTGTTTAAAAGTTCTGAACTTCTAAACCTTTTTGAACACCCAAAACTTCTTTGAACGTATTAGAACGTTTAAAGATGTTCAATTTTTTTTGAACACCCAGAATTTCTTTGACGTATTAGAACGTTTAAAGATGTTCATTTTTTTGTCAAAATGTTTAAAGATTTTCTTTTTTGATCAGAGCGTTTAAAGGTCTTCACTTTTGTTTCAGAACGTTTAAACATAAGATTTTAAACCCTAATCAGAGCTCGATTGAGTGCATTATTTTTGCAATTCCATAATCGATTGATGTTTTTGTTAGAACTTCTAACTCTTTTTGTTTAACTTCTAAAGTTTTGGTACAGAACTTCTAAACTTGAAAGTTTAAAGGTGTTTGTTTTTTGTCAGAACGTTTAAATGTACAGTGTCTTTAGTTTTGCTTAACATCCAAAATAAGTTGCAACTGTAAATTGAAGACTCAAATTTGTATGATTAAGCGAAAATTGAAGAACAAACAGCAATCGTTTGTTTAATTGTAAAAAAATTGACCGGTTATGTTTGAAGTTTATTTGCTGGTAACAAGCATTTTTAGGTTTAGATAACTCAATTTAGTTTGATGTCAATCTGTAGATTAGTTTGATATGGATCGACGATTGAATTTTATTGATATGGATGGGCGTCCGATGAATCAATTGATGAATTAGATTAGGTTATTTACAATTATGCCACAACGTAAAAATTAAATCGACGTTTATAAGCTCGTGTACCTAATGTACGATAACTGATTACTGTACAATAACCCACCCATATATATATATATATATATATATATATATATATAATGAATATCATTACAAAACTCTTAAATTATTTAAGAACTTGAAGGAACCATTGAAAACTAATGTTTTTTATAAAAAAATTTGTATGTCAATGTTATTTGAGTGTTGTTTTATCATTTATTATATCTATATTTACGATTACAATTTTGAAAATTAGTTTTTATACATATTTATGTTTTTTGTAACACATATGTAAATTTTTTAGTACATAAATTTTACAAATATGTAAACTTGTGATTGATATATGTAACCAAAAATTTATATATAAAAGATGATAATACTACTCTTAAATAATTTTAATATATAAAAAAAAATTGTTTTGGTTGTTATGAGTTCCTTAGAGTTCTTAACTTTTTTAGAGTTATTAAATAATACTAACCCTATATATATATATATATAGGATCAAGATCATGAGAGAACCTTTTTAAAATTGAGAACTATGAGAACCATTTTGGACCGCAAAAAACTAAAAAATAAAAAAAAAATCATAAAATAAAGAAAACACAAAAATAAAAAAAGTAAAAAAAACTAAAATTCTTATTTTATCATCCCGGTTTCATAAAAAAAACTCGGTTTAGCTAAATTATATACACATATGTATAATATATACATATATGTACATTTACATGTTTTTTGTACACATGTGTATAATTTAAGATAAATGATACTGTACATATGTGTATATGACGTAACTAAAGATTATATAAAATTATACATATGTGTATAATACGACGTTTTTTTTTTAATTTTTTTTATTTTTTTAATGAAACCAGAATGAAATATAAGAATTTTGGGTTTTTTTTTTACTTTTTAAAAATTTTTATTATTTTTTGTTTTATAATTTTTTAAGTATTTTTTCTTGAGGTGTTTTTAGTGGTCAAAAATGGTTCTCAAAGTTCTCAATTTGCAAAGGGTTCTCTTAGGATCCTTACCATATATATATATATATATATATATATATATATAGGAAAAGTATAAGATGAAAACTTGGTTGAGTTAAGAAAACTCTGGAAACTCTATTTTGTAGTTCTAGATGCAGCCACATGGATGCTTTTTGGGTTGATTGTTTTATAATCATCAAGAGTAGTTATGTAATTTCATTCGCCCACTTTGTCATTCCCAAAACTACCTAATCTATGATGTATTTTCTCTTTCTTCCCTAAATCAGATACGTATCCAACAAAAACCACAAAATCTATCATGTTTCTCTCTTTATCTCTTCCATCTCTTCACCACCACCATCCGTCACCATCACTAAATTTGTCAGCTGCATCATCAAATCCGGTAGAGTTGCTGATATTTGATATGCATCTTCATCGTCTCTGGTTCTATATCCATTTTCATATCCGCATCTTTATTGTCTTCCATTTGAACCCTAACATTGACGTCTTTTCAGATCTGCTTGGTTTTGTCCCGGCTAGTTTCAGATCTGCATCTTCACCGACTCTTTTTCGGCAATGACTTTAAAGATCCAAAGTTGGTTTTGTTCCGACCAAGGGTATGTTCCGGCAAAGGGAGTTCCGACCAAGATTTTGAAGGTTTGTTCCGGCCAAGTATATGAATCTTTTATTCCAGCCATGTGTTTGTATACAATTGTAGGTAGGGTTTGTTTACATAAAGGATATTTTTGATGTTCTAATTTGGATATTCAAATGTTATTTTGGTTTGATTATGGGTTTGAAAAAAGTTAATAGCTTTAATTTGGTTTGACTATGGGATTGATAAATTTATTTATTTAGTTCTTAGCTTTATTTTATGTAACTAATACTTAGTTCATTATTCAAGTCATGAGCACATAGCTTTTATATATATAATGTTTTAGTTGATTTGACTGATTTCTTAAAGGTACAATACTTGTATCCCACACTCTCTTTTGTATTAAATGTTCATAAACTTTGTATAACTCGTCTCTCACTCTCTCTTGCGCATGTATGTGTTAATTGTCCACTTAAATATTAAAAAAAACATATGTTTTTGCATATTAAAACATACGTTTATAGACAAGCGTAACATATGTTTTGCATATTAAAACATACGTTTATAGATAGGTGTAACATATGTTTTATAAATATACATATATATTTTTAAAAATTTGGATAATAATATTTCCAGTACAAACTCTGAACACCACCCCACTCCCACACTATCTTTTTAATTAACTTTATCACACTATAATTAACTCCTCATAGGGGTTATTAAAAAATTTAAAACCCTTTACCTTATGATGGTTTTGATTTGATTGATTTCTTAAAGGTACAATACTTGTCTCCCACACTCTCTTTTGTATTAAATGTTCATAAACTTTGTATAACCCGTCTCTCACACTTTCTTGCGCATGTATGGGTTATGCAAATATTAAAAATGGTCCACTTAAATATTAATATTTTGATACAAAAAAACACACGTTTTTTCATATTAAAACATACGTTTATAGAAAAGCATAACATATGTTTTGCATATTAAAACACGTTTATGTACAAAATCTAAACACCACCCCACTCCACTGTCTTATTTTCCAGCAAAAAATAAGATGAAGATTTATTACCAAATTCAAGATTTCTTCAAGAATTGCAACAAAACCAAAAAAGTTTGAATCTTTTTAAGGGCCAACAATAAACAGAAAAATGAAGCTATTTTTGTACTCTAAAATAACAAAATTTCAAAAAATATAAAATAAGATTCAAATCCAAACAAAATTTCAGTTAATATCTCAAAAATAAAAATACTAAAACGACCAAATCTGAACTATGTCGACATAGTACCTTAAAAAAGAGAAGAAAAAAAACTAAAAACGAAGAGATCCAATCAGCTTTCATCCATAAATTCTTGTTCTGAACTTTGTCAATATAAAATCTCCAGATCTGAACCTTTTGTAGAGAAAAACCACCGGATCAAGTGGTAAACGATCGACCGCCGCTACATGGAACTTTCCGATACACCAAGGCCTTCGCCGCCGTCATCACCTTACGGCAGGAACTAGTGTCGAGGAGGATTCACGAGAGATGCTTTTTTTGAGTCTCTCTCTTTATATCCTGATAGAAGATGAATGTTAGAGACTTTTAATTCTGAAAGTCTTGAAGCTATGAGTGGACTGATGGTTTTTTGAAGTTTCTCTTTCTAAACCCTAATAGAAGATGAACATGGTTGATTTTGATTATGTGAGAGACTTTTGAATTTGCAAGTCTTGAAACTAAGAGTGAATGATGGTTTCAGATTGTCTACATGAAGTTTGGAAAGTGACATAAAGTAGAAAATGTAAAATGTCTATCTTGCCCTTTTGTACATTTTTAATGGTTTATTTAATATGAAAATGGTATTTGTTTTAGTCATTCAATCTCAACCATCCATCCATCAAGATCAAGGGCTCATATAGAGTTTCTAGGGTTTTCACAACTGGAGTGAGTTTTTATTTTAACCATTTCCTATATATATATATATATATATATATATATATATATATATATATATATGAGATGGTTCATGCGAGAAGTAACATTAGAGTGAGAAGTGCAAGAAGTTAATCTCAACCATTAATTACATAAATCAATGGTTTAAAATACAAGATGGCATTTTTGTAAATACATTTAAAATTTCCGAACCTCTTTTTTCCTAAAAGTCCAAGACCGTCAATAGGTTTTAGCTAACAATAAGTAACGTCCGGTATCCCTTGTTTCACTCCCAAACCGCTGGAAAACACGAAATCCATGTTTACTAATGAAAATGATAACCAAATCGACAAGTTTAAATCAATTTAATCCTATTTTCTTGTATATAAGAAGCAATCGTGACTCGATTATTGTTATCAGAGTGCTTTGAAACAGAATTAGGGTTTTATCATCTGCTACAGTGACCGAATACTACCCAAAGGAGTTATGATAAATTGTGATGTTTTTGTTAATCAAAGTGCCCTACGTATAATATTTATGATAAATTATGGTTTTCTTTTGAATCAAAGTGGCCTACACATTGAATCAATTCGATATAGTTTGTCATAGAATTGGGGTTTTGAAGCAGAATTGTGTGGCTTACAATAGTTTTGGTTATTTTGTTGTGCTTGTTACACATAAATATATAATTTTAAGAAATATAAAGTCAAAATCCTGACATTATATTAACGTGTAGTCCCAATACCTACATTTGAAGTCTTAATACCTACATACAAATATCATTCCACTAATCTATTGATTTTGGGTTTAAAATTAGCGCTTTTATGTTCAAAGCATATTGTATCTTCTACAATTCAGTATATTCAGTATAGGTGTTTAAGATATTTGTGTATGAAAACCTACATAAGTACTACTGTGTATGAATCTTATTTGCTATGTAGGATGGTATGATATTTGTGTACATATATTAGTTTAAGTATTGTGTAGAGATTATTATTTATTGTGTAAGGTAATAATTATACAGCTGTGTAGGGATTATTATTTGCTGTGTAAGGTAGTAACTATGTGGCAGTGTAGGAAACATTATTTTTTATGTAAGGTGGTAACTATGTGCCAGTGTAGGGATCATTATTTGTTGTGTAAGGTAGTTACTACGTGGCTGTGTAGGGATTATTATTTGTTGTGTAGGTAGTAACTATGTGACCGTGTAGGGATCATTATTTGTTGTGTAAGGTAGTAACTACGCGGCTATGTAAGGATTATTATTTGTTGTGTAAGGTAGTATCTATGCATATATTTCTGTTTGTAAACATACAAGTGTGGTGCATATGATATTTTACAATGAGCGATCATTTCTTTGATATTTGTGTTTGTTTTACATATATGTTTGTTCATACAGGTCGTTGCCAAAATGTGAAAGAGATCAATGTTTTGGACATGAAGATAGTGAGGAGGGCAAAGCTTTACTCTCTTTTTGTAACCAGACGCCACATATTCCAAACTAGGAAGAAAGCTAAGTTTTGGTCCTCAAAAGAGTTGCTCGAATTATTTAGTTGTTGTAGCCAACCATTAAAGGCGCGTAACCTGCCACGATGGGCAGCGGCGATTTTCTAGTTTTAAATAATAAATCTATTTATGTACAATTTGATTATGGCTATATATAATTTTGGTGAAGTTTGTATGACTCGTTTATGGGTTTTGGATTATTCTGAAGGATTGGCATGTCGAAAAAGTTATTTGGTTAATGTGATGGGTTAGGATATGCTTGTAGTATATTTTTGTTCTTGATTTATGTAGTTAGTGTAGGATTTCGCATAAACAAATTCAATATATAATTTCTCATAAACAAATTCAATATAACTTGGTTAGGTTGATTTTTTTTAATAAAAAAAAATCGAAATCGAAATATGGATATAGAACAAAAACAAATACAAATCTGGTGATTCATATGAATTTTATGTTATTAACATAATGTCTAATAAAAATTGAGGAAAAAGAATTGTTTTGGCGAAGAACAAAATCAAGAATTAAGAATGATATTAAAACATAATCAAATAAAAAAAATAATGATTTGTAACTTGCAATAATAATTATTACTTACCAAAATAACAAAGCTGAATAATTTACTATTATACCCATCTAATTAAATAAATTGAAAATAAAAAAGAAAATATGTAATTGGTTAAAATTTCTTCTTGCACTTCTCGCTAAAAAAACTTCTAAAATGAACCTAATCATATATATATATATATATATATATATATATAGTATTGAAAAGTATAATTAAACCAACGTTATGATTTATTATCATTATCATGAAAAAGTATAAAGATTCTTTGATATGATACCTAAAGTATCATATTCCATAAATCTCATTATAGATTTACGAAAGTTATAAGATTTTAGACGGATAAATCTTATTATCAATTTGCTCGTAAGATTTTAAAGTGATAAATCTTACATGAATTGGTCATATAACTATTTCTCAAGTTATATTATGTGAATAGAAAAATTATTTCTCACACCTCAAATATGCTCTTGAAGTAGCAATATTTTTATATGAGCATGAGTTGGTTTAAAGCAACTTTATATGTATGTTCAACGAAATAATGAAAAACCATGAAACTTAGTTTGTTTCTAACTCATTCCCTGAAGTAAATGTGACCATAAAAATGATCGTTGTATATATCATGATCACAGACATAATTGAGGAAACGGTAATGATGGTCATATTAATAATAAGATCGACCATCAAAATATTAGAAAATTCATGTGAATAATGAGATTGTCCACTGGAAGTGACAAAAGATATTGACCATATATGAGAACAAAATGTGGAAATGCAAGAGTGAAATCACATAATCACTTAAAAAGATAATACAATGTTCTCTTGTATTTACAGTCGTGTATTAAAGAAACACAATACATGTACGATTATAAACATGCATGAAGGTTATGGATTATGATTATTTAATGACATGCCCGGTTAAACCACACCGAGTCAATGATGTGAAATATATTGAAGAACCAAAAGATTCTTCGTGATAATTAAACATGCAAAGTTTGCTCTAAAGTGAAATTACTTATTTCTAAGTAAAGTAGGGCACAAATCCCTAAGTATTATTGAAGTTATAAAGGATATGAACATCGATGCATCGTCTAAATGTTATTAAAGTCACAACACGAAGTTTGTGATTTATGGCTTAGCTAATAAGATAGCAAAGATATTATTCTAGATTGACATATTTATTTTTGAATTTCATATAGATTATGTTCACACATAAATTGCTTGTGTTGAGACGATCATTGAACGTCTACAATTGATTTCGAAGCAAGTTGTAAGGCCCCGATCCCGGTGCCCTACTTTGGCGTTGGATTTACTCATAAACATAGTTCTAGATATCATAGTGAATTAAAACTTTTCGCTGAATAGATAAAACTTCAACATTCATTACAAAAAATTCATAAGTTGTCTTTAAAACATAACTTAAAACATGTCTTTCAGTTCTAACATTATTAACTAAGTCTTAAAATGGCTTCTTTATTCATCTGTCGTGTGTCCCCCCTTCAAGCCAGCTGTCTCATCCTACTCACCTGCGTGCGTACTAAAAGTCAGCTACGCTGAGTAAGTTCTAGTTAATCATCTAGTTAATCAGGCAACATACAATACATTCACATATTTATATATACGTATCCGTAGATACATATTACATACTTAACCTGTTATCTTTCTTTCATTCGTACATACATACTTTCTTTCTGTCTTTCATACTTTCATACATTCATAATACATACATAACTATCTTTACCATCTCAGATATTTTTAGGGTCTGGTCCATTCCCTCTCTATCTCAGATATTATTAGAGTCTTGTCCCTTTCTTCTCTATCTCAGATTTTATTAGGGTTTGGTCCCTTATTCTCTATCTCAGATATTATTAGGGTCTGGTCCCTTCCTTCTCTATCTAAGATATGATTAGGGTCTGATCTCTTCCTTCTCTATCTCAGATATTATTAGGGTATGGTCCCTTCTATCTAATCAACTATCCCTACACTTCTTCATACATACATTCTATTATCTACGTTCATATATATTCTTACTCATTCATACATCATTCATGCATCTTATATTTGACACACCTTTCCTAGCGATACGTGCAATATCTGAAAATCGTTCACGTACTGACAGACATACATTCATAACATTCATACATACTACCTCATCAATCATCATAGCATACACTTACCATTTAAGGTAAGCGTATTAACATTCACATTGAGTATGCACACAGTCCCTAAAACATAACAAGGAAGTGGGACTAGAAACTCACCTGAACTCGGTTACGTTCACCGTTAATGGTTATTCCTTTCTTTAGTTGTGTGCAACTCACTGTATAACAATTACGCATATCAATTAACTATCACTACCCATATCATGTTTCTAGTTTAATTATAACCCTCAATGAACGAGGGTACGGGGGCAGCGCCCCTGGCAGCAAGGTTCTAGGGGCGGAAGCCCCTAGCAGGGTCAAGGGGCAGAGCCCCTGGCTGGGGTCGAGCTACCAGGGCAGCTTGGAAATAGTTTATTTTCATTAACTGTCTTAACACATTTTTCATTAGAATCTTAATTATTTTTTATTTGCTAATTCATAAAGTTCGAGGGTTTCTATGTAAATAATCCATTTATCTTAAGTCCAGGGACCTTTCTGTCATTCTTTCAAACTTTAGTTCGTCATCCAGTCCTTTAACGAATGGATTCCTTCGTTATTCCTAACGAATGTGTTCTCTCAGAACGAATGGACTCATTCGTTATTTCTTAACGAATTGACCTTTATAACGAACTGGCCTTTATAACGAACTGGCTTTTATAATGAACTGGGGGTTCATTCGTAAGTTCCTCGTTACGAATTATTTGCTAATTCGTTATTCTTCAATTAACGAATTAAGGTTAGGTCAGAGAATGTCAGAAACATCTCTGACACCTCTTATTCTCATACGCCGCCTTTCCGGCGCCGCCGTGCCGGAAATCTGGGTGGTGGCCGGAAAAGCGTATTTTACCCCGTTTTACACCGTTTTTCGTCCCGTTCGATCCAGATCTTAGCTAGGGTGACCCCTAAGCTCATCTTTTGATCGGTTTATACCCGATTCATCCAGATCTCGTGACTTTAACGGTTAAGGGTGTTGGCTTGTCGTTTTGCCACTAGATCTAGCGGGTTTGGATCCATATACGGTCATACTATTCATACCTCGGATAAATTCTCGGTTTTCCTTCTTGGTTTAGGTTAGAGAAAGAGAGAAGTATGAAAGAGAGCTTAAGTGGGTGTTTTGGATGGTGTATGAAATGGGTGGAATGAATAGATTAGGGAGTAATTGTGGTTTATATATTATAGGTCATGGGCTTAAGCCCATGGTCTTTCTTCTTTTCTTATTAATCCAAGTCCATTACCCATTTTTATTTTACCCAACACTAGCCCAACTAATAATAGCTCATATTATTATTTTATTAACCGAGACTGGAAACGAGATGTTACACAAGTGATCATAAGAGCAAGAATTCATGTTTGCATTTGGGTACATGTATTTTGTATACAATATCGTTAATTCACATCAAGCCAATAAGTTATAATACTTTCTCCCCGTTATAGTTAGTTTTGGTTAGGAACCAAATATGTTTCTTAAATATTTTTTGTTTTGTGGTATTATTGAAATTAGTCCACCACAACGCACATAGATTAAACCTTAAAGGTTGTTGGGAATATATATATATTCCATATGAATATATGACTATATACTTAAAGCGATTTATGAGAGATATGTTTATGGCTTACAGGTTTTCACTTTAAGTGAACTAAAATTCCCAACGTTAGGGGAAACTAAAACCAGTTGAAAAAGGAATGAGTATGAATTATCATTGATCCTCAAAGTTAAGCATACGAACGGAAAAAGTCAAAAGATAATTCATTTACAATGATAATTGAATCAGTTACCATACATGTTCACTGACCTAAATAAAGACTAACTAAGTCACATATACCAACTGTTAATGCTCCAATTAATATTATTGTCCAAAGAAAGACAAACACATATTGGTAATGAGTCTATGCCATGCCTAAAGCATGGTAGACTAGTCGATTCCAAAGGTAAAAATTCCTTGAAAATTGGAGCAAGTAATGAAGATGGGTAAGTAGAGGTACAATAAAAAAAATTGTCTTGAATAACATTAGACATGATGATTCTTGAAGAACCTTAGGTACCTGAAAAAAAGAGCTCTCGATAAATTATATTGTATCATGTTTATAAAATATATGGAATCAAAATAAAATCGACGTCGTTATACTTTATATATATATATATATATATATATAATTAGTGCTTGAAATAACGATGATGAGGATCAATATTTAATATATGCCTATGAATAAAATCATATAAATGATTGGCCAAAATTGAAAGATGCAAGTTGAAATTCACATAAGAATTGGAAAGTTTTCGTACCAAGAGTCCATAAAACTAAAGTTTTAACATA
Organism: Bidens hawaiensis; assembly: GCF_021521415.1. NCBI lineage: Eukaryota > Viridiplantae > Streptophyta > Magnoliopsida > Asterales > Asteraceae > Bidens > Bidens hawaiensis. Next base: position 82,551 of record NW_027496207.1, read on the forward strand.
TGTTGGATAGAAACGGGTTTTTTATGCAAATCATATAAAAATCAAATTAAGTGAGATAAGAAAAAATTGATGACACGAGGATTTTGCAAAGACCTATAATTGATTATAAGGAGATGTGTTCTCCGGTGGTAGATGGAATGACTTTTCACTGCCTTAATAGTCTGGTATTACAAAGAAAGAATTGATATCCGTCTAAACAAATATTGTGATTCAGTTGATATTGAAAGTTTACAATAAAGTCTATGAAGGATTTTAATTATCAAATCATGTAAAGTAAGTTATCGAGGACACAATGATTGTTGTGGATAGAGTCGTATTTGAATACATTACGATTATTGAAGATGTTGAAAATAAATGAAACTCCTGAAGAGATATCTAAGGTAGTTTAATGCTTGAAAGGTTAATTGAAACATTTTAATGATGTAATTGTTATGTATCAATAAGCATACATGGAAGATAATGTACATGATGAGTACAATATCTCAATAAACAAAAAAATGGTACAATATGGATTTTGATATGTGATACAAAAATTGATGTGTTAAATGAGCAAGTTTATGCAGCAAAAATCTTAGAAAAGTGAATGCACATGCATAATTTGTCAAGATGGAAAGAATACCATGATGGATTGGAAAACACATAGACTTATGCTTATTATGTATGGGTTGAAAATAGTCGAATTGAGTGTGATACAGATTAAGAGATATTTTGATAAAGAGAGAGATAAATTGGATATAATTATTCATATTTTTATCAAAATTCCGTTCTTAAAGGTTCACTATACATTTTATAGTGATTATGTACACATCACCGAGAGGAACTGTCGAGCTTTTATATAGAGAATTTTTGAAAGATCTTGACACTTATGATTATTGCTCGACCGCAGTTTTAAGTATATGTGTAATGATATGCTTATCAATCAGTCAAAGTTTACAATAGTCTCTGAGATAAATTAAAAAGGAGTGGTGCGTTATTGCAAACATATATAGAAGGTAAAAAATGTTTATTTTGTGAAAGTTTGATTAATATGAAAAGTGTTAACAACATTTTTTCATTCTATGCATAAAAGTTGTAGTTGTATCATGCACAAATATATCATTTGTAAATAAAATTGGTTCGAGATTTAAGCCATATTAAGTAAAGACAGAAAAATTATTGTATTTCTTAAATAGATATAAAAAACATTTGGACATGTCAACCCGATATTTTAATACATTGATGTTTTAAAGCAAAACATTCAATCTAATAACTTACAATTAGTGATATGTAGATATCACAATTATTAACATTAGTATATGAATAAAATCGGGTGGCAATAAAAATAATATTATTTACTTTTAAATTATTTAATTATCAAAAAAATTTGAAAAGCCTTAGTATATATAGAAACTATAATGATGAACCAATAGAAATATGTTATTTGTCCAAAAAGTTTATTGTTTTAATAGTATATAGTATAGGCAGATTAATAATCACCACCAAAATGATTTTGTTAAAGGACAATGATGGATATCAAACAACATTGATTCTACAGTTAAAAAAAATAAATAATATTAGGTATTTGGTAAGAATATTGTCATATTGAACCCAACCATTATATTTACAACAACCATATTTTGGCCAAGATGCATGAATTAAAAACTTTTAATAAGCAAATTGTTGAGAATTATGTCACACTCAAGCCATGCAATAATGATGTGGAAATATGCAAAGAAAACCGTGATACACGTGGCTAAGATGGAGTCAATTCTGTTGAGTTTTTTATGCATGTTATTTGAATTGTTTTCAGTTGAATAAGTTGTTAGTCTTTGCTACTTTTTTGGTTAGTTACGTTAGTTATACTCCTATATAAGGAGGGTTTCTTTTCATCTTTATGTACTGCAATTTCATCACTTTCATTAATAAAGAAAAAGCTCTTTGTTTATCTTGTGCATCTGGTTCAATATCAATGTTTTAACAGTGGTATCAGAGCACTGTTTATCTCTCATTACCATCATTTATTTTCTCTACCAAACTTCCATGGCCGAACAAACCAGCCTACTTCCCACCGCTCCTACACCAATTTCGGTGTTTAAAGGAGAAGGGTATGATTACTGGAGCATACGCATGAAGACTATTCTCAAGTCACGTGATCTCTGGGATTTGGTGGAAACGGGTTTCGACACCAAATAATCCGATCCAGCAAAACTGAAGGCAGTGAAGAAACGTGATGCTCATGCCATGGCTTTGATCCAACAAGCCGTGACTGATACACTTTTCCCTCGTATTGTTGCTGCTCAATCTGCCAAAAAATGAGCAAGTGCACATCATCTGATGTATATAAAAATATACATCTTTTTAGCATCAAATAATCTCTAAAAACTGCAACTTCTATCGTATAATATAGTTAAATAACTACTTATCATGTTAAAATGTATTTTCAGGTGAATCCAAGCCTCAAACGAAGAAACGAATGAAAAAATAAAGAAAAACCAAAGAACAGCAAAACATGGGGCTATGCTTCAAGGGGCTGTGCTTTCAGGAAACACGGGGCTGTGCTTTTGGAAACACGGGGTCGTGCTTTTGGTCAATTTTCAGAAAAGACAAAAAATCTACAAGAAAAAACAAAATAGTGAACAACCACTACAACAAAAAGGGCTTTTTAGTATGCCCAAAAATGTCCTAAAATGCTATTTTATAGGACCTTTCATTTAATAGGACCAACGAGAAAAGCGTTTAATGTAAAGGGGTCGTAATAAGTCTCGGAACTCAAAAAGCGTACTGATATCCCAAATAAGATTTTGAAACCAATTTTATGGTCGCATAATATATTCATTAGCAACCCAAAAAACGTCCCAATAAAAACATATTAAGACACTTTTACTATGTTTTGACATGTGCTTACCTAATTGTAAACTTTTAATACACATACAAGCGGCTTAAAAATTAATTTATAGGACCATGATGATGGAACATTATAGTACCAAGAAAAGAGTCCTAACATTCCAAACAAGATTGTGAAACTAAATTTTATGATCGAATAATATATCTGTGAACTTAGACGTCCTAAAAAACATATTATGACACTCTTATAATGTTCTAACGTTTAGGACAAAAATTAGAAGTCCTAACAAATCAAATTATACAACCATTTTTTAAACCTCCACACACACAATTTTACTATACGTTATGGGCATCTAAATATTGAAAGAAATAAAACTTCATTATAACAAAAAAACAAAACATAAATAAGTTATAGCATTATCCAACATAAACTCTTATTTCAACAAAAAAAAATTAAAAGCAATAAAAGAAACCAGCACCATATATCCCGAGTCATCAAGCGTATGTCCTTAATCCTCACGGACTACCTATAAATAAACCATCCATGTATAAGCCTTAATTTCCATGTTATTAAAATTATTCGTATCACAAGTTTAACAAATACTACCGAAATGAATGGACAAGGCCATGCGACAGATGCACCAATACAATCTTTAATTGTGGAAAATAACTCATATGGTTTCACCAACTTTTCATCTATTTTTATTGGTACTTGAACATTTACCTCACACCATTTTGGTCCAATATCTTTACCACCAACTAGCTCATTTGGATCTAAGCTCTTCACCCATCTATATATTGTCATTAGAAAAAACAAAAGTAGAATAAATTGCAAAATATAGTTCCCAACAAAAAGATGAAAACTTAATAAAATTTCCGTTGTTGCTATTTTGATGCATGATCCTATAATTTCTTCAATAACACCCTTTTAATCTATTTTCTTTACTACAGACAACCTGAAAGTAGAGGTGCACAAATCGGTTTTTTTAAAAAAACCGGTTCGGTTATTAACCGGACCGGTTTTTTTTGGCCCGGAAAAAAACCGGTTCTGTTAATAACCGGATCGGTTAATAACCGGTTTTTGTCTGTCAAAACCCTAACCGGTCTAACCGGTTAGGACCGGTTTAGAAACCGGTTAGAACCGGTTAATAAACCGGTTTTTTTATTAACCGGTTTTTTAATAACCGGTTTTTAGGTTAACCGGTTTTTTTTTTTTTAATAACCATTATTTTTTCACAGTATAAACAAACAGGTAACTACAAGGCAAACCGGTAACTACAAGGCAAAACGGACTGACCGAATCCATTCTTTGCTTTCGTTGTTAGGGTTCTTTGCTTGGAAGATGAGTATGAGTGTGTGTTGGTGAATGTGTTTTCAACAAACCAAAGATTAAAAACACATAACTTTCATTTATAGTTTTTACATTAAAAATACAAACATTAAATCGTTATCGCATATTCGTAACTCAAAAATACAAACATTAAAGAATGCTTAGACACGATTACATGAACAACTTGCTGTTTCTTACTCATTATTTGCCTCCATGTTTGCTGTTTCTTTAACTAATTTTCTTCGCTACCCGATCCCGAGCTATTTCTTAGGTAATCGTCGTACGCGGCTTCTTCATCGGTCATTGGTTGAGTGTGTCCTTCATTGACCTCGTCTTCATACAAGCCCGCCTCATACTCCATTTCCCCCTCGAGTGAGCGTTGATGTTGTGCCCTATCTAAAGAGTCCAAGTAATCCTTGTAGCAAATCGATATCTCTATAGCTGGTGGAGTGAGTCGAGTCCTCCTAATCGATATAACCCTGCCAGAAACAAAAAAAAAAGCAGACTCCGAAGCTACCGTGGAAGCTTGGACCGTTAGTAAATCTTTGGCCATGGCGGCGAGGATCGGAAACTCATCCTCCTTACCTCTCCACCAAGCCAGCAAATCAAGACTTCTAAATTCATCCGGAGTCATGTGTTTCACAAAGTTGGTACCACCATACCTTCCAAGTTCACTGCTTGGGGTGTTTACCTTTTGACGTTTACCGGCGTCTTCCCAAATCATGTAGTACATCCCCATTTCAAGGTCGGTTTGGGATTGGGATTGAGCAACAGCTCTTAACGAGTCATGAATTTGGGAAGACGACCCGTATTTTGTAAGGTAAACATCATACATGTTTGACAAGGTGGTGTTGAAAGCATTCTTTAAAGTTTGGCTATAATAGGGGTTTTGATCGTCGTTTAACTCTAGCTCATCACAAATTTTTTCTATTAAAGCTTCAACACCACCAACATTGATGCAAGGGTTTAACGCAGCAGCACATGTCAAAACAGCGGGTAGTTCTTGAAAATATTTTCTAAATTTTTCTTTCATTTTTACACCCATATCAAAATAAGGTGCACCCCAACAATGAAGTTCACTCAACTTTGTGCACATGACAGCAATTTTTGGTAAAGCAATGGGGCTTGTTGGATAGTAAACCCCGGATAAACTAGTTGTGCAAGATTTAAAAATTTGAAGGACCTCCGTAACGATCTCAATCAATAACCAGTTTCTAGGATCGTACGGTGCACATTTACCCCTACTTGACAAAATTTGATGAAACGCAATTAATGATTCTTTTTGTTGGATGGCTTTCTCAAACATATTACCGGCGTCTTCCCAAATCACAACGGTCAAAAACCGGTTAACCGGTTTTTCCATAACCGGTTATTAAAAAAACCGGTTTTTTTCATTAACCGGTTTTGGATCTAAAACTTGTAACCGAAATACGAACCGGCGGTTTGTAAACCGGTCAAACCGGTTTTTTAAAAAACCGGTTTCCGGTTTTTAAAAAACCGGTTTCCGGTTTAAACCGGCAAACCGGTTCCCAAACCGGTTTTTTTGACCATCTCTACCTGAAAGTATTAAACATCAAACATGAAAACTTAATGAAATTTTCGTTCTTTGTAGGAAACTTAATGTTAAAACAGAATAAAATAAAAAAAATATAAACAAAAATAGTGGGCTTTGGCCCTTTCTCTTAAAAGGATTAAAATATTAATTATTAAATATAACAATTAAATGAATAAATAAAAATTGGAATAACTAAGTCTTTACATTGCTTCTGAGCAGATGCAGACTCAAAAGCAGTGTTGTTGATTAATTCATCGATGCTTGCATCATATTTGATGATCGCTTCAATGCCCCAAACCTGAAAACAACTGATAATGGGCTAAATTAAAAGTAAATCAATGCACATGGACCATGTGGTATATCGTAAGCTTAAAAAGACAATTCAACAATTATCCATAGAACTTGGTTCAAAACATAAGCAAACAAAGGTATAACAATATGAAACATAGTAAGTTAATAAAACATATACATATTTTGCAGTCATAAGTTACTAATAAAGCATTTAAAAATTAAAAAAAATGTATGCAGGTCAACCCAACACGACCGCGTATTTCAATGCATGCTAAAACTTAACATGTTACACTGTTTGACCCAATAGTTAACCAATCCATCCTGCCACGTCTAACAAATACAAAATTACAAAGAAATACTAAAAAGTTTGACACTAAAAACCCGAACCTGTATGCTTTCATGACGCCAATATCAGTCGCCTTAACAACCTGCATGCAAAACATCCCACATCTATATGATTGAAAAAAGAACGAGAATCTAACATCATTTTAAATTAATCTGAATCAAGCTGTTTGCTAGGGTTTACCTATTCCTTAGTTGTTTAAGTTAGTATGGCCTTTATTTAACAGATCGAATGCATCTGTATGTTGTACTCAATTCAAGTTAAATAAACATAAAAGAATCAGGATTGCTGCAAATATTGTTCTTTACTTTATCAAAATACCAACACCATCACCATCAGACCCATCTTTTGTGTTTGATGTAACATCCATAGCAGCTTCTGTTTTAGGAAGCCTTGGAATCTGAAAACAATAACAATCATGGTTTAGATATTCAAATACTTGAAAAACTAAGTGTTATTATAATAGTATAAAGATTAGGAATAAAAAATTACCAATTGGAATTTATCAATATGAAACATGCGTCTTTAGTTATTTAAATGGTCATCCCTGTATAAAAAAATTAAATAAAAATAGTATCTTTGTCAAATATCACAGTTACATGCTTGAATAAACATACCAAGTGGGATGGGTGAAGAATATTCAAATAAAAGAACACTTATAACAATTGAATTTAATTAAAAAGTAAACTTAATTGTGAAATCAAGATCATACCTAAACTGAATAACAAATTAAAACAAACAAACTTCAATCTCAGACCGCAACCAAGTTACTGACTGAATCAATTTCATTTTCTTTCTTCTTCAAATCATAATTTCGTTGTTTCTATGTTTTTATATATCCTTCAACTCATATTCTCCTAGAACCCCTAATTATAAAGAAGAAGAAGAAGAAAAACAATATGGCCATAAACATTTAAAAAGCAATATAATGCATAATCAAAATCAGGGAAATCGACCTTGAAAAACGACAAAGAAATTACCAGATTCGATATTAGGTTCTGTCAGATTCTAGTTGAGGAGGCATTGCAAAAAAGGCGATGAAGAATGACAATGACGAAGAAGAAGACTGAATGCGACTAGGGTTATGATCGCCAATGAAACGCTCTTTCAACCTTAAACCACAACCCTAATTTTTGACGGTTGACGATGGATAATTCGATAAAGAGACCAGAGGGCTGCCAAGATGTATGTGAAAGTGAAAGTGAAAGCGAAAGTAATATTGAGAAGATAAAAAAGCTACGTGTCCCACAAAAGTAATCTCTATTTGAACCAAAAAAAATTGTACCTTAGCTTCACTTGGCACTGGTGAACAACACATACACGGAGCTCCATAAAAAAAAAGGGACCTCCTATGTCAGCACTGCAGCTGCTACAGTAAAACTAGAGTGCCACATGACAAAATAGATGATTCTCATGATTTTGCTTAAAATCTACTCTTTTGTTAGATAGTTAGATAGATTACAATTTTTGTTTTTTTTTTCTGTCAAGCAGTAGTAGTGTTATAAAAATACAATACTGAAAATTGTAAAGGAGGATTTGTTGTGTTCCTTTTATGTCGGTCCCGATTTATTTATATGATTTACATATATTTGTAAATGTTTGATAAAAAAAAGTTTTGTTTGGATATATGATAACACACAGGGCCGGCTATAAGGGAGGGCCAGGTGGTCGACGTACCCCGGCCCGACACCCCGATAGGCCCGGAATTTTTTAAAAAAAATATATATATTTTAATTAAACACAATATGTATATATGATGTTTTATGGCTCAAATATCAAATGTCCTATTAAGGTGTATTATAATAACATCACAATAATTAAGCGTCTTATAAAGGTTAAAATGATAAGACTATAGTGTAAAATGTCCTATTAAGTTATGTTCTTATATGACATCGACTAGAAATGGTCCTATAACACCGAACATTTATGACTTAACTACAAATGTCCTAGTAACTTATGTTATAATAAGACCTCCAGTGATTAAATGTCCTATTACATTACTATATAATGAGACACCAAAACTGCATTTCTTATAGGTTACTTTATTAGGATTTAGATTTTAAGTGTCTTATTAAGTTATATGATAATACGACCCCAAAGAAACACCCATCATATTAAATAACTTTTTAGGACACCGGTTCTGTGGCGTACATTGCAAAAGGACCCCAAATGTTCATTTGTCCTATTAATTAGATTTTAAGACCCTATTTTACAAGCGTCCCACACAAAAGGTCCTAAAAAGCCCTTTTTGTTGTAGTGAGCTGGACACGGGGCCGTGCTTACCTCTCAGAAATGACAAAAAGAAATAGCACATGTCACTAAAAATCACGGGGGGCGTGCCTCAGGAAGCACGGGGCCGTGCCTACTTCTCAGAAACGACAAAAAGAAATAGCACGTGTCACTAAAAAGCACGGGGGCGTGCCTCAGGAAGCACGGGGCCGTGCCTACCTCTCAGAAACGACAAAAAGAAATAGCACATGTCACTAAAAAGCACGGGGGCGTGCCTACGAAAGCATGGGGCCGTGCTTCTCACTCCAGATTGCCTATAAATAGTGGCTCATGTTGCACTCATTTGGCGTGCCTTGAAAAGAATTCTATCCGATTTTCTCTTATAAAAACATACACGAACACTCACATAGAAGACTAGTGAAGAGTTTGAAGGCTTGGATCATCATCATTAGGAAGGAAGATTCATCTACATTTGGTTAGATTGTTCTAGTTTAATCATGTATTTTTTATCATCAATCATCTTAATGTTTATCATCATGCTCATAATGAGCTAAACTCCATTTACCATCTAAAATCTATGAAGAAGCTTTGTTTTACTTGATGATTATATAAAACATGTGGGTTAGTCTAGTAAAGTACATGGTTATATTACAATTATCTTTTGATGAGAAATGTTTCACTATCTTAAATCACTAATTCAAAGTTGGTGATTGTCAATCCCATTGGCAATCATTTATGATCGATTCATGTTCTTGAAAAATAGAAATACTTTGATACATTATCGAAACACGGATCCTTATATTGTACTTAGAAATGATGAGATATAAGTTATGATGTATTTCTCTAAACCTTGGTAATCCGAAAATGGCTTTGCTTAGGATATCAAATTAGTTAAAGAAGTCATATGTTAATGGAATGTGTAATTATAACCTACATAAATCAACCAAGGGGAGGTTGTGTGAGTTAACTACAACCACCCGAAGTTGTTAGAATTGGTATTTGAGAAATCGAAGTCAATCCTAATCTTTCTACTTTACGAAACTACTTGCCAACTTAAATTGACATTATTGAGGTGGAATGACATTAAGAAGGATGGACTTTAAAATGCTCATGCTACCTACTTCGTTCCAAAGATGCTCACTTAAGGCTTAAGGAGCTATCTATCATATATTATTACCGCAAGTTTACCACATGTTTATATATCAATTATCAATGCTAAAATGGAGTGGATTCTTGATCTTAGATGGTAACCTTCGCATAATTGAACAACTCGTTAGAATCTCTTGTCTTGGTCACCTATATATTATATATAAGTATTTATATTTTATTAAAAGTTCAAAATTTAACCCCAAAATGACTAAAACCTTCGATTAAAGTAAAACAACGATTTATCATTAGAAACATTTGTGTCCACGGATCGATACTTGGTTCTTACCAATACTATTCTACATATACGATAGGTACACTTGCCTATTTTGTGTGTGTTTAGTCTTTGTATAAATCACTTTTATAAGTTTAAAACATGATCTTGTGCAAAAGCTAACTATCCAATCTATCATATTTTATACAAGTCGCACGCACGCATCATCATCAAGCTTCAAGGGCTTTGTCGTGACTTCGAAAACCTTTCCATGAAAGAAGGAGAAATAGTTGGTGACTATTTCTCTAGGGTTATGACGATTGTGAGTCAGAAACGATCAAATGGAGAAGAAGTGTCGGACCAAGTTATTGTCGAGAAAGTCCTACACAGCCTTACATCCAAATTCGATTTCGTTGTTCCGTCTATTGAGGTAGCGTATGACTTATCCAAATTTTCACCTGTTAAACTCATGGGCTCTTTGCAGTCTCAAGAACATAGAATGATGAGTCAGTCCGCCAACAAAACCGAAAAGATGGAAGAACATGCCCTCCAAGTGATACAAAACTACGATCGGTCTCAAAATTCAATCGGCTTTTGGGTCCGTGGGCGTGGGAATCAGAGAGGCCGTGGACGAGGAAGAACATTAGATCGCAGCCAAGTCCCACAATGCTACGTCTGCAAAAAGTATGGCCACATTTTGAAGGACTGTTGGTACAACACCGAAACTCAAGCAAATGTGGTTGAAACCACCGAAAACAAAGAAGAGGGAGAAGAAAAATGCCTGCTCATGGCCTGCATCACCGGTGATGACCAGCCATCGGATCAGGTACACAATAACAACCTTTGGTTTATTGACTCGGGCTGTTCGAATCATATGTCTGGTTGTCGATCCAGTTTCACCACTCTGGATAAAACATTCAAGATTGATGTCCAACTGGGCAATAATAAGAAGCTTGCTATTGAAGGCAAAGGAACAGTTCGTGTGAATGCTGGTACACATGGGTCACGACTGCTCGATGATGTATACTATGCCCAAACACTCGATTACAACCTCTTAAGTGTCGGGCAACTTATGAGGAAAGGTTATTCACTGCTATTCGAACATGATAAATGCATCATCAAGATCAATGGTGTAGAAGTAATGAAGATTCATGTCCTTGCCAACAACATGTTCCTTCTTGATACATCCTCCACTGAGGTAAAAACTGTTGATGCTGATTCCACCTCTCGTTTATGGCACAAGAGGTTTGCTTACTTAAACTTTGATAGCATGAGGTTGTTGCATGAAAATGAAATGGTTCGGGTCTTCCCAGAATACAACGATCAGCAAATTGCGAGGGGTGCTTACTTGGCAAACAAACTCGTTCACCCTTCACATCTCACTCTTGGAGAGCTAAGTCGAGACTTGAGCTTGTCCATGCAGACCTATGCGGTCCCATGCAAGTGCCAAGTCTTGGGCGAAGCTTGTATTATTTTCTGCTGATCGATGATCTGACCCGGATGTCGTGGGTGTATATTCTGACTACCAAATCAGAAGCTCTTGGTAAGTTCAAGGCGTTTTAGAACCTGGTTGAAAACCAATGTAATGCATTCATAAAGACATTACGAATTGATAGAGGGGGGAGTTTTGCTCTAAAGAATTTGATTTGTTTTGTGAAGAACAGGGCATTAGAAGAGAACTAACCACTCCATACACACCTCAACTCAATGGTGTGGTGGAGCGAAAGAACCGTACTGTTATGGGTATGGCTCGGAGTATGCTCAAAGAGAAGGAGATGCCCAACTACTTTTGGGCCGAGGCAGTAGCTACGGCAGTTTACATTCTCAACCGATCTCCAACCTGGGCAGTCGATGGTAAGACACCATTACAGGAATGGAGTGGTAATATTCCAGATGTTTCGAAACTTCGTTTCTTTGGAAGCATTGTATACAAACATGTGTATGCTAATGGGAGAAGGAAACTGGATGATAGATCTCAAAAAATGGTGATAATTGGGTATTCATCAAAAAGTCCTTCATGTTATAGACTTTTGAATCCCATCACCAAAAAGTTTGAAGCCAGCAGAGATGTTACAATTCTAGAAGATGCATCATGGAATTGGAAAGAAGTTAACATGCAATAAAGTCGATGTGATATGTCCTTTGAAGACCCATTTGAAGAAGTGTTCTCCATCACATGAAACAGGTGGGTCCATTCCATCAAGTGAACAAGCTACCTTTGACCTAGCTCAAAGGACAATTCTCAGCCTAGCATGCAAGTTTTGTCTCTTTCCACCAACTCTTCTACCATGTCCCATCAAGCCTCATCTACTCAAAGTACCCATACCCCTTTAAATATTAGACCACTCTTAGATTTATATACCACCACCAAAGCACTTGAACCAGAAGAATATATGCATCTACAATTTGCATTAAATGTAGTGACCCCATGTGTTTTGAAGATGCTGCGTACAAACAAGAGTGGCAAGTGGCTATGGCCGAAGAGATTGCTGCCATTGAGAAAAATGATACGTGGGAATTGGTTTCTCTCCCAACAGGTAATAATGTTGTGGGCCTTAAGTGGCTCTTTAAAACTAAACTTGGTGTTTATGGACATGTTGTTAGACATAAGGTCAGATTAGTGGCCATGGGCTACTCACAGAAGAAAGGCATTGATTTCGAAGAAACCTTTGCTCCAGTGGCAAGGTTTGAAACAATCAGAGTTGTGATTGCTGTAGCTGCTCAGAAGGGATGGCTTTTACATCAATTAGATGTTAAGTCGGCCTTTTTGAATGATGAATTAAATGAAGATATTTATGTTGAACAACCTGAGGGATACGAACTTCAAGATGCTGCTGATAAAGTGTACAAACTGAAGAAGGCGTTCTATGGCCTTAAGCAAGCTCCTCGAGCTTGGTATGCAAATATTGATGGGTACTTTACTACAAATGGGTACAACCGAAGTCTCAATGAACCAACTCTATATCTGAAACAAACTAGTTCTAATGATATTATCTATGTTTGTCTTTCTGTGGATGATATCATATGCACTAGTTCTTCTGATCTTCTCATTTTAGAATTTAAAAGTGGCATGAAGGAGGTGTTCGAGATGACAGATATGGGCTTACTGCAGTACTTCCTTGGTTTGAAAGTAAAACAATGGAATGGTGGCACCTTTGTGGGTCAGGGAAAGTATGCTACACTATGTGAATATTGACCTTCGGTCACACGAAAAAAGTGTGGCCGTAGGCCTTTAGCCTCACACATTTGATTCAGGTCATATGTGGCCAAAGGTCGAGACACCGTGGGTATGATATGTCCACACACAGTTTTTAGTGGCCTTATGTGGTAATAAGTGTGGCTAAACGGTACAGGCATTAGTTGCTAGCCATCAAGAAGCCTCTCCAATAAGTGTGGTAAACGGTAGAAAATGGCCACATGACAATTTACTATGAGTGACCATTGCACGAATATAGCCACATGAATTCATCTTTCAGCCACATGAATTTTATATTAATGTGGCCAATAGGGTTGTGTTAAGCTTGCATTGTGACCTATACCGTGTGGATATAGCAAAGAATGGCCACTTAAATTTAATAATAGAGTGGCTAATTATATGATATAGACACTGGATATTACATTAAAAGTGGCTAAATATGTTTACTTGCCACTCAAACACTCCTTTGTAGATTATAGTGTGGCCATTGTCTTACCGTTTGTCACACATAATGTTTTTCCTAATTTAAAGTGTGACTATTGTAAAACTTTTCGTCACTCATAGTGAGGTACTGTGTGGCTAATCATATCTTATGGACACTGGAGGTTATTGTGAATGTGGCTAAAAATGTGAACTTGCTAGTTAAAAACTTTTTTGTAGTTTGTGGTGTGGCCATTGTCTTACCGTTTGTCACACATAATGCTTTTCGTAATTTAAAGTGTGGCTATTTTCAAACTTTTCGTCACACATAGTGAGGTACTGTGTGGCTAAAAATATCATATAGACACTGGAGGTTGTTGTCAATGTGGCTAAAAATGTGAACTTTCTAGTCAAAAACTCTTTTGTAGTTTGTGGTGTGGCCATTGTCTTACCGTTTGTCACACATAATGCTTTTCCTAATTTAAAGTGTGGCTATTGTCAAACTTTTCGTCACACATAGTAAGGTATTGTGTGGCTAGTCATATCTTATAGACACTGGAGGTTATTGTCAATGTGGCTAAAAATGTGAACTTGCTAGTCAAAAACTCTTTTGTAGTTTGTGGTGTGGCCATTGTCTTACCGTTTGTCACACATAATGCTTTTCGTAATTTAAAGTGTGGCTATTGTCAAACTTTTCGTCACACATAATGAGGTATTGTGTGGCTAATAATATCATATAGACACTGGAGGTTGTTGTCAGTGTGGCTAAAAATGTGAAGTTGCCACTCAAACACTCTTTTGTAGTTTGTGGTGTGGCCATTGTCTTACCGTTGTCACACATAATGCTTTTGTAATATAAAGTGTGGCTATTATCATACTTTTCGTCACACAAAAATGTTTATGTTGTGGCTAATGGTCATTTATAGACTCTAATTTTTGTAATATCAGGTGTGGCTATTGTCTTACTTTTGGCCACACCTATTTAATATGTTCTATGTGGCCAAATTGTGTGTAATTAGGCAATATATAATTATTTTTATTTTTTGTGCAATAATATAAAACAGCTATAAGCAAGCATGACAAAACAAAATTAGAAACAAATTATATTAACAATAATATTCACTTAAGCAAATGTATAGGCAAAATGTATTACAAAATACAAAAATAACGACTACCTATATACTAGCTAAGGCGTCGGTTTTCTTGGCACTGCTCCTTGTCTTCTGTTTGGTCACCCGGTCTATCGTTGTGTACTTTGCCTTTGCCTTTTTGCAAGCTCTGTCTGGTTCTTTTGAGGATGGGAGTGGTGGTAGCTGGAACAATAGAATATGAAAAACAAATATGTATAATTAATGTTGTATTTTGTAATTGAAAAGAACAAAATAGTAGGCCTGCAAATGAACCGAACGTTCGTTTAACTGTTCGTGAACCTTTCGGCAGGAAGTTCGTTTATGTTCGTTTATCTTTGTTCAATTATGTTAGTTTATATTATAAACAAACGAACATAAACGAACACAAATGTTCATTTTTTTAAACTAAAAGAAAATGAACATAGATATTTGTTCGGTTAAGTTAGGTGTTCTGGCCAGGCCACAAAAGTACCAATTGCGTTGCCAAAAGTCGTAATTTCACCTGCCTCACATGGAATAATTGCTTGTTCCTTTATGGCTCCATCAATACTAACTTTATAGCAACCCATCCGGGATTGCTTTTCCATGCAACTGTTGTGGAAACGGTGACCAATGAACTTTACCATTTGCCACCTTGTTATGCTTGTCATGCACACACAAACGACACACATACACCTATAAACAAGCATGTGAAATTAAGATGGCTTAGTTGAAGTCAATATATAAGTACATACCCATGTTGGTGGGAAATTAACAATGTTTCGCCCAGTACATACCTTTATGCCAGCAGGTGGGGAAGCTTCATCCGTAGATACATCAACTTTTCTTTTACGGCTTCTCCGGTTTACCTAAAAACCATTCAATGAATCAATCAACAATTAAAGGAAAAACTGAAATCGCCAAATACTTACTGATGGTTTTTTTGAGCCGTTACTATCCGGAGTGTGGTGTAATTGTGTTGATGCTTGGTCAACATTGTTCTCTACAGGCTTCATTGGTAATATAAAAGAAATTGGAATTGTTAGACTTATTAGGTTATAAAATATAAAAACCAAAATTGCCAAATACTTACTGACGTCGCGCTATGGGGATAGACTACCGTTTGGTCAACACTTTTTTCCACAAACTTGGCCTGCAATTCGGTAATAGAAAATGAGCACACTCACATTGGAAACGAATTATAAAAAGTACTGAAATTGTCAAATACTTATTGATGTCGTGATATAGGGAGCGGGTACCGTTTCGACAACTATTTTATCCGCAGACTTGGCCTACAATTAACTTATGCAAAATCAGCACACTCACTTGGAAAGTTAATTATTAAAACAAATCAATCAAACTGTCAAATGCTTACCTGAGAAGCGGATTCTTGTTGCACAGCCTCACCTGAGGTTAAGATGTTTCCCACAGAACTGGCCTACAAATCAATTTATTAGGTTATGGAAAATGAAAAATCACATGAAAAGTTTTAATAAACAAAGAAACTGTCAGATACTTACAGGTGCTGACTTTTTATTTTGCGCCACATCACTAGTACTTTGGTTAGAACCAACCTGGTTGGGAACATGATTTACCTACGATTGGTGACAAAAAACAGTGCCGATTATGTATGTCGAATGCATTAATTAATATGTAGCATACGTCACTTACTTGATTTGCCTACATTTGCGGCAACAATCCTTTGAGATGTCTGAACCTGGCCTCAAATGCTAACTGTTCCTTCTCACGGCTTGCTAGCATAGCATTCGTGGATTCAAGTAAAGTCGTCAACCTGTTCACCACTTCATCTCTCTGCACCGCCTCATACTCAAGTTGGGCAATCCGTTGCTTAAACTAGTCTTTTACCCGACTCACACCCCAATATTTACCTGTTGTCAATCCGTACCAATCCCTTTTAAAAACCAACCTTTCTCTTTGCCAAGCACTAAGGTGACGGCATCTGTGCACGGTTCAAGTGCCAAGGCTCCGGAGGCGATCTGCTCCTCATGCTGAACCTGCAAGAAAACAAATATTCTAATACACTTGTAACACGGTTATGTATCCACATCAAGTGTTGAGACAAGTTATACATACTCAAGTTTTTTTGACACCAATATAAGGTAATGAATTGACTTTAACATGATTTAAAAAGTTTAATACTAAAACATACTAATTTGGTTGCCACGCCTTTGACAACAGCATTCGTCGGGGATCTCATCCGGTTCAATTTCCTTCTTTTTGACCTTGTAAAATATTCAAGAGAAAGCAGCTGACGGTCATGCGTTAGACACATAACCAACAAATCATTGAACTAGAGAGAAAGCAGCTGACGGTGATCACCAGTTTCTCTCGAAGGTAGGTATAACCCCCTCGTCCCATGTGATGATCAAAAACATTCTTTGATCGAGCTCCCTTTGATGAAGCCGATTTTTTCTTCAACCACACATTATAATCATTTCATTATATTTAAACAAAAAACATAAACCATATATAGTCGATCAATCTACGTTTGCAGAGTAGAGGATTTATACCTGAAACTGCTCTGATTGTGTGTACTCAACGAAGCGATCCCAGTCTTCTTGCCTGATCATCGTCCTGTATCCCTTGGGTATCGTCTTCAGCTTCAGAGATTTACCGATGTTCGGCATAATGTATTTGGCATACATTTTTCTTCTGAAATCCCGAAGAAGGTGTCCGAGCCGATTCATCACAGAAGGCCTGCGACAAGCCTCAATCTCAAAATATTTCTGTATAATATAATACAGTAAAGGTAAATTACATCTCAAAATATAAATGCACAAATAGAAATAAAGAATAACCGTTATTTGTTCCCACAGTTTATCTCTAAGCTCTTTCGTGACCTTCCTCCAACTTAGATGTCTCAAGTCAACTATTTCCCTTACAACATTCCCTAAAAACTTGCAAACTTTGATCTGTTTTGGCCAGTGAACCTACCCAGATTATCAAACTCCACTACCAGTCTGACACCACCAGAGTTTGCATATTCGGTACGTAGTTTAGGTAACCTCGTCAACCTCCTTGTAGGTTTTTCGTAGTAGCAAAACTGTTGATGGGTTCAATAACCATTGTTCCTATATCATCGTCCCTACCAGTCTGACCGTCGTCGTCGTTGGCTTCCTCGCTGGAGTAGCCTTCAGTGCCGTCTGATTGAGCATCGTCGTCTTCGTTGGCTTCCTCATCGGAGTATAACATGTTCTTCTTCGATTCTTTCATCTATAAGCTTCATCTTCGATTGTTTTTTAATAATTTGGAGTGTAATTTGGAGTATAAATCACTGTCGTCTGATTTGTGGAGTGGAAAATTTTTAATAATTTGGAGTGTAATTTGATTTTTGGAGTGCTAAATGTAATTTGGAGTTTTTGAATATTTGGAGCCAATATTTTGTAGCTTTTTGAGTTTTGCCTCCCTTTTAATTAAGAACAAATAGATTATTGGCATAGTTTTTACGGTAGAGAACCCGTGGCTGAAAATAGACACTTTGATGGTTGGATAAGCGTGTTACTTGCGTATTAGGATATTTATATATGTTTATGTACATTAGCGTGTTACAAGCGTAATAGTGTTTTTTAACAAATTATTTTTGTTTTATTTTTAGATTTAACCAAGTGTTTTTTGTTTTTTCGATTTGTTTTAAGATACTCCATAATTACCATTCATTAAAAGTTTTCATACAAAAGGCACCATTACAATACATTCCATGAAACAAAATAAGAGTGAATAACAAAATAGATGATACAAGAAACTATAAAAGTAAAGCATTTGAAAGCTAACCAACCAACTTTCAACACAATAAACTAAAAAGGGTATCAATACAACCGTACAAATATTACCCAGAGTGACCAAATCACAAATGTTCCAAAATTCACCAAACACATCACCAAATATTTCCCAAATGTTCCAAACATCACCAAATCACTAATCAACTTTTGAAACAAACAAAGTACCTTCATTGAAGTCATATTCAAATCTGCACTTATCACCAATCTGTAATTCATTTTCCTCTTTGAAAATTTTCCATTTTGGTAACGAATATCTGAATTTCAGTTCCGACACTTCACCATGAAGTTTCATTTCTTTACGACCTTCGGGATTGACCAAAGTGATTAGCATACCATCATAGGCATCAATCTTGGAAGCAATGTGACCCGGAAGATGATGTGAAAAGAAAATTTCAAATATACTTGTAAATAAAAAAGAAATTAAAAAATTCAATTTACCAATTTCTTGGAGACGTTCATGTGGAAGACGATTTTAGAGTCATCATTTTGCTCATCAAGATGAATTGGGTTTTGGGAGGAACTACCTTAATTGCTTAATTGATAGTTGAGAAACAGCTGATTTGGACCAGGAAGGATAAATTCTATGCCATCTTCATGAAAGACATTAATATGAAATGTCTTATCTGATATGATTTCAAACACAACAAACAAACCACCTTTCAAGTTGGTTTGTTTAAAAACCTCAATCCATCCATCCTCTAGCCTACAACCCATTCCATCCCAAAGACATGAAACTTTAAACAAATATCTATTTGGAGCAATAAGCTCGAAAAGAAAATTCATGTAATTGTCACCAAATTCTTGAATCACGTACTATTCAGGGAAATCCTATTAAACATGTTAATTAAAAGACATTTGAATTTGGAAACAATCATTAAAAACAGAAATTAAAACTTACCAAGTAATAGACGTGCCAGTTTGTGACTGGAATACATATCATAGTACCGGATTGATCATTTACGTTTCTTTTGAAAGTAAACATATTCAACATAGATCTTGATTTAAGCTCAAAAACAACATATGTTCAAGCTTCTATACAACATTCTCTGATTAATTCAGTCCAACCGATTCCAAAATAAAAGTCATCAAGTACTTTGATTATAACAACAGAAAACGTTCTACCACTTTGATCATAAATCAAACAACAGCCGGTATTCGATTTCAGGTCAGCAAACATTGGTTGAACAGCTTTAGGAATGAGCTATAAGTAACACAAAAAATGTTCTTAGAATATATATGTTTCATAAAAAAAATTAACCAGATAACATTAACATACCATCCTACTCATGGAATCGCTGTCGATATCTTCCAGGAACTTAACTCCATTATTGAGACGTGACATTTTAATGTTCTTACCAAGATAAGCGATGTCTACGAATTACAGTAAATACGAATTACAGTAAATCGAAGTAGAAGTCGATTTAGGGTTTTGAAGTTAAAAGGGGTTTGAATTTTGGTTTTATTTATTTCTACACATTTGATTATTATATATATATTTAGGTTTTTGTTTTATAACTTTTTAAAAATAGTATAAAAACATTTACTTTTAGTTTTTTTTACTAACATTCCGGTATTAAATCTCGTTAAAAGTTGAGTTCGTTTAATAAATCGTATTTTTTTAAATAAAATTAAAAATTTTCCATTATTGAAGTATTATCTTAACCATTAGTAAGATTTTCTGGATAAGATTTACAACTTCGTAATAGAGAAGCTCATAACATTCTAGTGTTATCATTATCATATTTAGTTTTGTATCATTATCATCTTCTAGGTTATCATCATCACCATATGTGTTATGATGATGATCAACATCATAAAGTTATCATCGTTATCATGTATTATAGTGGTTATCATCATCATAAAAATCAATCACCGTCACCATGAAACGGCATCATCATCAGACGTGCGGGTAATCAACATGGTCATTGTATAGGCTATCGTAGTCGGGTTGATCATACGGGTAACATATATCTCGCTGTCAGTGTCGTCATCATCATCGTCACACATCATCATCATCATCAGAAGCATCATCATCATCATCCTATTGCCATATACGGGATGTAGTCAGCATCGTATGGGTTATCGTAAACAAAACGCCCAATATTAGAGATCACTGTCGGCACCATCTTATGAATTGTTGTCGTCATCAAAGGACATCATCAGTCGTACATGCTACCATCAGTATGACCATCGTATACGTTATCATGGTCGTCGTCTATCATACGGGTTACATGTCATTAAACGTCGATGTCACCATCATCATCAACATATATATATATATATGTGTGTGTGTGTGTGTGTGTGTGTGTGTGCGCGCGCGCCTGTGTTGCGTATTGTCATATAGGTACATATAATTGGTCATCATCATATATATGTGTGATCATCATCATAGACGTCATATTCGTCGTACGAGCTACAGTCGCCATCGTATGGGTTGGCGTAAGCAAACCGTACCATATAGGTTAGCAGCATCAATATGATAACCACCACCAACCCAGGTTGTTATACTATCATCGTCTCGTCATAATTGGGCCAATCATCATGGTCATCATACGAGATGGCACCGTCATCGGCTCCTGTATTACATATCTGCAATCATACTACACACCACCTACTACCACCATCCACCGCCCACATTCGCCACAACGACCTCCAGCGCCAACCACTAACCACACTCCACCACCACCCACCACAAACACCCACCACACCACCACCACCCACTAATATTATATATAAATATATATACATTTATTTATACCCATCCACCACCACCCCCCACTACCCACCACCACAACCCACCCACCCACCACCACCACCGACCTCCGCCACCACCACCCACTACCCACCACCACCACCCACCACCACACATCCGCCACCACGAACCACCACACCTCCACCACCATCATGACCACCTGAACCCACCACCACCCACTAATATTATATATATATTTTGCTACTATACAATACTAACCGTACGATTAAAATTTAAAAGCACGCGCCTTCTTTTAAAAGGGTCAAATAATTACCCTAACTCATCTACTTCTGGAACGGCGATAATTATTCCCCAAATTCAACCTCGTAAGTCAATATTCCTAAAAACCGTCGACGATTCGTTTCTACTGTGAAGCACAAGCCCGAGTGGTTTAATTATTCTTGAACGGAACCAAAATGAAGAACTCTAACTCATCTACTTCTGGAATGGAACCAAGGACAAAGCAAAAGCACGATAGGTCTCAGAATAAAGATGGAACAGGTGTAACTTTATGATTTTTTTAGCATTTTAGGTTTACTTAATCTTAAAATGTAAGCATTTGTTTGAATCTTCTTATGTATTAACGCGTTTGATAAGCGCGTTGTTGTTGTAATACATATCTTTGCTTTTTTTAAATCTATGTATAATATTAAAGCATGTTATAAGCGTATGATTAGCGTGTTATGGCTTTGGTATGAGAATTTATCATTGTGATGTTTGATAAGAGTTTTCTGTTTCCTTGTGATTCGTGTTGTTATCCCCTACCCGCGTGTTTTATTGTATGTATGTGATTTAGTTGTCCAAAAAAACAAGAATGATAAAAGGAAGACTAAAAAAGTTGCTCCGGTGGGGGAAACAAAACCTGTTGTGGAAGTAGACTCTGATTCAGACCTTGACACAAAAATTGACATGTTGTTGTCAAAGCGGAAACAGGTGGAACACAACACCTCTGGCCCGGACTTTCAGCGTCCGAAAAAGAGATCCATTAAAGAAAAGAAGCCAGCCGAGAGGGGAAAACCTTTTGTTGAATTTGTGGACAAAAAATTGAAGAATAGGTGTGCACCTATTAATATTGTTGATGCAGTGAAGGCAATGACCACTGCCCAAAAAACTTGTGTAGAAGAAATGGGTTTCAGGTCAATGTTACGACTTCAAGTAACCCAAACTCCAACAACTTTGGGATATTGGTTGCTCATAAACTATAATAACCGTTTAAATGAATTGAACATTGGGAGCGGTGTTATTAAGATAACACCACAAAAAGTACATGAAGTGTTGGGGATACCAATGGGTAAGATTCCTGTTTTAGACAAGAGTAGACCAAGATTGGGGGAAGATGTTACTACAGATTTGTTCAAAAATCAATTCCCGACAAATTCAAGAATAAGTATAAAGCATGTGAAAGACAAACTGACCGCGGATCAAGGAGTTGGTGAACTGTTTAAGATTAATTTCCTTGTGTTGTTCAACACCTGTATAGGATTTGTGACAAAATTAACAACAGTCAATCAACGATTCATCTCCGCAATTAATAAAACCTCGTATATTCCAAATATGAACTGGTGCAGCTATGTTATTGAAAACTTGAAAATGACAAAGGAAGAATGGAGAGGTATCAGCAGTCAATACAACGGTCCAATCACCTTTCTTGTGATGCTTTACAGGCATGGATACCAGAAAAATATGGTCCATTTGGGACTCCCGTCACAACGCCTGCAGCCAACTACATAACAACTACTCCTAATAAGATTGAAAAATACTTGGAGAATAATGGTCCTCCCTTAGAAGAAGATGCTATTGAGGTTGCTGCTTGTCACACCCTCAAAATCCGCTAACGGAGTTTTACCGTCAGAGGGTGTGAACTAACAGGATCGGAATCATTAGTTATAATCAAACACCATGTTTAATGTTTTCAAACAAACAAGACATTAAGTCTTAAATAAAATGCGGAAGCGTAAATTGTAAACCAAAAAGTTTGCGCCACATAGGACGACTTAAAAACCTAAGTTATTAAGATAAAAATTAAAAGAAGTTTTCAAAGCTATGGTGTTTAGCGAATGCATGTTCCTATACTGCGCGCCCGCCTCGGCTACCTGAGAATAACATACTAAAAGTTTCAACACAGGGTTGGTGAGTTCACATGTTTATATAAATAAAGTGTTTGCGTTTGCGTTTACGTTTGCGTTTGCGTTTGCGTTTGCGTTACCAGATAGTGTTAAGTTAATTATATATCAATAGGTAGCTAACCTATCAATCATGTATTACTAAGTGTTCGACACCGATGCTGACTGTTCATCAATTGCCTTGCCACCATGTCAACCACGACCATGGTAATGTGTTAGCCAAGATTACACCCACTCGACCTACCGTCGAGTTTAGAGTTGGGTGGGGTTTGTCAAACCCAGTAGTACTACTCAACAGTGACTCGCTATTATCCAGATATTAACCGGTTCGATGTTATGAAGGACTTTAGTTGGTTTGTTTTCCACTTAGCCTTACAAGTGATATATAAAAACTAAACAAAATCTACAGCGTTGGAGTATGTTATCTCCCCCAAATAAAAGCGTTTAAAAAGAGTAAAAAGGGGACGTGAAACTCACTGTTTGTGAAGATAACCAAAAGATCCGAGAAAAAGGTGTGCGTCACAGAAAATCCTCACTAGTATTCTAAAAACAAAAACGATATTTTCTAAGTATTTAAACTACGAGTGAGTCCCTAGACTTGACACATACAACTTATGCATGAGATGCGTTTCGTGTTTCGTTTGTGAAATAAGTGCGACTCAACAAACACGTTGGTGATACGTTACATGTGTGAACAACTACTTACGTGTCAAGTATTAATATTCTACATTACTAGAAATTATCCCCCAAAAGGGCAATTTGGTCAAAACATAGCAAACATCGATCGGTTATGCACTTTTCATGACAATTTAAATAATACAGCAGCTAAATTATCCATGCAAATTTTCACTCGACAAGAGTACTCTTATTAATAAATTCTAACAAGTCAAATAAATCACCAAAAATCATCATAGAAGCACACGTTGGTTAGGTTTCTAAACCTATTTTTTATTATATATGGTTTTACCACAAAGATGAAAACATCACAGCAAACACACAACAATCATTATCATGCGTAACAGAATGTTATTTGTTATTCCCGTTAAATGAAAAATCCAATTAATGCAAGACCAATTGGGTTAGGTTCCTAACTCAATGTATTTTCTTCCAGAAGTGGAACCAACCATTTGGTCTTGTAGTTTATAAGATATCTTAGTCTCAAAACAGCCTAACAGAAGGGCTCCCAAATCCTCCTTGCACAACAGTTTTATAAAATAATAAAAAAAGACTTTTATACGTCCAAAAATTACAAACTCGGACTTTTCAGAAACTAGACTCGACCTAGTATACTGTAGAATCAACAATCGCATCAAAATATAAAATTAACATTGAGTTACAGTCGTCCAAACATGAATTCAATAATCTGTCCAGCATCAGTTTTCATCAAAACTCAATAAACAATTAACCTATGAACAATTAACTATGCAAGCAACCCTCTAGACTCATAATCTATCAACAATCAATAGTTTTAACATCTAGGGTTTATGTTTATTATGCTTAATCATGCAATTAACTCAATGGAATAAACTAGAGAGGATGTAATTTACCTAGCTACCACTTTAATTCTTCAAACAAGCTTGCAAGGAGATTGTATGTGTGTGCGTGTTCACGGCTGCCAAGAGGAGAGGGGGGGGGGGGGGAAGGGGACGATCGTATGCAGGGATTAGGGGGTTAGGGTTTGTGTAATAATATGTTTATATTATTAATTATGTTACACTTAGCCCCCTGAACTTCTAGTTAATCAATTTCTAGCATAAACTAGGCTTTTGCTTCTTGAATTTAGTGTAATATATGTATATATATAAATATCAAGTAACACATAGATTAACACCTAACTATAAATTACTTATCATTTGTTCACCAACGATTTGAGTCGACTCGTGTGTGTTTCGGTGAAATTCCGAAAGACTACTTGTGTAGTGATTGCCATGCGTCATTTAAAACCTAATTTAAATGTAATGAGATGTGCGTTACAGTTCGTGTGATCTTAAGTTTGAATTAACGGAGTTCGGATTAACGGAGTTAACCTGAAATTGACGAGTGTCACATCATTCCTATGTTGAAAGAAGAGTCAAGTTGCGATGGGTGTCTGAAAAAGGCAAAAATTTTTCAGTTTGTCATATCATCCCCTAGTAGAAAGAAATTTCGTCCCGAAATTTAATTCATACCTCCGGTGATTTCTGACGGTTTGTCGACTTTTGCGGTTTTCGGTGTTTGGTCAATCCTTCAAAAAGGTGAGGATAATTTCTCATCATTTGATCCTCGCGTTCCCACGTGAACTCTTGTCCACGTCTCGAGTTCCAACGAACTTTAACGATTAGAATTTTGCTGTGCTTGAGTGTTTTGGTTTCCCAATCCAAAACTTCGACTGGTTCTTCGATGAAGCGTAGCTATTCATCAACTTGAAACTCGCCCAAAGGAACTTCTTGTGTTTCGTCATAAAGGCATTTCTTCAAGTTGGATACATGGAAAACGTTATGTACGCCACTGAGTCCTGTTGGTAAATCCAATCGGTATGCTACCGGACCAATGCGTTTGGTTATCCGGTATGGGCCAACGTATCGTGGGGTGAGTTTGTTTCACTTACCAAAGCGAACTACACCTTTCCAAGGTGAGACTTTGAGTAAAACTTGGCCGTTCACTTGGAATTCCAGAGGTTTTCAGCACTTGTCGGCGTAACTATTTTGGCGATCTCGTGCTGCTGCCATGTGGTTTCGGATTTGGACAATCTTTTCAGAGGTTTCAAGTACTAATTCTGGACCAGTGATTTGGCTATCACCCACTTCTGCCCAGCAAAGAGGTGATCGACACTTCCGTCCGTACAACGCTTCAAACAGCGCTGCTTTAATGCTTGCGTGGTAGCTGTTATTATTCGAAAACTCTACCAAGGGCAAGTGAGGTTCCCAACTTTTTCCGAAATCCAACACGCATGCACGCAACATGTCTTCCAAAGTCGGAATGGTGCGTTCACTTTGCACATCTGTTTGAGGATGGTATGTTGTGCTCATATCGAGGCGGGTGCCTAGTGCGCTCTGTAGCGACTTCCAAAAGTGCGAATTGAAACGGGAATCTCGATCAGATATGATTGAGGCAGGCACTCCGTGTCTAGACACTACTTCTTTCATATAGATGCGAGTTAGTCTTTCTATTTTGTCTGATTCCTTGATCGCTAAGAAATGCGCAGACTTAGTCAACCGGTCAACGTTCACCCATATGGTATCGCATCCCGTCGGTGTTTTGGGTAATCCCGTGATGAAATCCATGGAAATGTGTTTTTCCATTTCCATGTTGGGAGTTTCGGTTGCTGTAGCAGCCCAGATGGTTTCTGATATTCCACTTTGACTCTTGCACAAGTCAAGCATTTGCTCACGTAGGTGGCAATATCGGCTTTCATGTTTGGCCACCAGTAAAGTGCCTTTAGGTCATGGTACATTTTATCTGAGCCAGGGTGAATGGAATATCGGGACTTGTGTGCTTCTTCAATCACTAGAGTTCTCAACTCTCCGTATCGGGGGACCCAAATCCGGTTTTCGAAATATCGGACTCCGTCCGATTTGGTTTCAAGCTGCTTGTCCATGCCCCGCATGAGTTCTGATGGGAGGTTATCGTCTTTCAATGCTTCGAGTTGAGCATCTCGAATTTGATCAGGTAAGTTGGCGTGAATCGTGAGTTGTAATGCTCGTACCCGTCTAGGTTTATCGGTTTCTTTTATGCTGAGAGCATCGGCCACTACATTGGCCTTGCCGAGGTGGTACTTGATGGCACAGTCATAATCCTTAAGTAGCTCGACCCAATGACGTTGTCGCATGTTCAACTCCTTTTGATCGTAGATATGTTGGAGACTCTTGTGGTTGGTGTAAATGGTAAACTTGGTACCGTACAAGTAATGTCTCCATATCTTAAGAGCAAACACCATAGCTCCAAGTTCCAAGTCATGGCCGTATAGTTCTTCTCGTGTATTCGCAGTTGTCGAGGGGCATAGGCTATAACTTTCTCGAGTTGCATTAAGACGCAACCGAGACCCTGTATCGATGCATCACAGTGCACTTCAAAGTTTTCTGTTCCCTCGGGGAGGGCTAGGATAGGCGCGCTACAGAGTTTTGTTTTCAAAATTTAGAAAGAGGACTCCTGCACGTCACCCCAATTGTACTTAGTACCCTTGTGTGTCAATACGGTGAGGGGTTGAGAAATCTTTGAAAATCCCTCGATGAAACGTCGGTAGTAGCCAGCCAGTCCTAGGAATTGTCGACCTCAATAGGAGTCTTAGGTGCTTCCCAGTTTTTGATGGCCTCTACCTTGCCTGGATCGACATGGATACCATTCTCATTGATCACATGCCCTAAGAAGTGAACCTCGCGAAGCCAAAATTCGCATTTCAAGAGTTTAGCGTACAGTTGTTCCTTCTTTAGCAATTCCAGGATTAACCTCAGGTGTCATGGTCGGTCTTGTTCTTGGAGTAAACGAGGATATCATCTATGAAAACAATAACAAACTTGTCGAGGTATGCCTTGCATACTCTGTTCATGAGATCCATAAATACAGCTGGTGCGTTGGTTAAGCCAAAAGGCATTACCGAAAACTCGTAGTGACCGTACCGAATTCTTAATGCCGTCTTTGAAATATCTTCTTCGCGCACTCTCAGTTGATGGTAACCAGATTTTAGATCGATCTTCGAGTAGTAACTCGATCCTTGAAGCTGGTCGAACAGATCATCAATTCGGGGTAAGGGGTAACGGTTCTTGATTGTCACCTTGTTCAGCTCTCGGTAGTCGATGTACATGCGGAAAGTTCCGTCATTCTTTCTGACAAAT
Source organism: Bidens hawaiensis (assembly GCF_021521415.1). NCBI lineage: Eukaryota > Viridiplantae > Streptophyta > Magnoliopsida > Asterales > Asteraceae > Bidens > Bidens hawaiensis. The sequence goes on from NW_027496207.1 coordinate 110,693, forward strand.
AAGATAGGGGCTCCCCATGGTGATGAGCTAGGTCGGATAAAACCTTTATCCAACAAGTCTTGCAATTGAGTGGACAATTCCTGAAGCTCCGCCGATGCGAGTCGATACGGGGCTCGTGCTATGGGTGCTGCACCGGGGGCCAATTCGATTTGGAACTCGACTTGTCGAATAAGTGGGAGTCCAGGCAAATCCTCCGGGAAGACTTCCGGAAAATCTCTCACAATCGGTATATCTTCGATTCGCTTCTCCTCCGCGGGTTTCTCGACGATATGAGCTAAAATTGCTGGATGACCCTTTCGTAAATATTTATGCGCCTTCATGAGGGTGATGACGCTTGTAGTCATGCCGCTCTTCTTGCCCTGTATCGAGATGATTTCGCCAGAAGAGGTAGTGATGTGGACTATCTTGTCGTGACATATAATCTCAGATCTATTCTCGGATAGCTAATCCATGCCGACAACGACATCGAAACTACCAAGCGTAAAGGGTATGAGGTCGATATCGAAGGTATGACTCGACAGTTTCAACTTACATCCCGCTAGTACATGAGTTGTTTCTATAGACTTTCCATCAGCTAATTCAACAGGAAACTTAGCATCTAACGAGGTTGGAGTTAAGTCTAAGAGTTTACTAAAGGCTTTCGATACAAAACTCCTATCAGCTCCAGTGTCAAAAAAAAATAGAAGCAAAACAGTCGTTCACAGGAAACTTACCGGTAACCAGATTCGGATCATTGCGGGCCTGGCCCGACCCAATGACGAAAGCTCTACATTTACCACTGCTTCCGCCACTGTTGTTGCCTCCATTGTTCTTATTCTGCTTCAGTTTGGGACAATCCTTCATGAAGTGACCCTCTTGACCACACTCAAAGAACCCTTTAGTCGCCGCAGGCTGTTTAGGAGCACCCTTAGCAGCTAGGTCTCCCCTACAGTCCTTGGCCTGTTGACCCATTTTACCGTATCGCAGACACTTGATACGGTCGCATGGGCCAGCATGGTGATAGTTGCACTTGTTGCATTTCGGGTACTTTCCAGCATAGCCACTCGAACCCTGTCCGCCACCGTTGTTGTTATTGTTGGAACCCTGATTATTGAAGTTTCGAGCGAGTTCGGGTTAACGGTGGTGTTGTTGCTGTGGGGGGTTCGATGATGAGGACCTGGTGTTGTCAAATTTCCTTTTTCTATTACCAGAGTTGTTGATGTTGTTTTCAGTGCTTGAGTTATCACGGGTTTTAGAGTTGGAACCTCTAGGTGGTAACGCACCTTGTGCCACTGCTTGGTCCGTCAGTTTGTGGGCTATTCGGATCGCTTGCTGAATCGTAGCCGGTTTGGAAGACGTCACCATACCCTAAACCTGGGGTACCATACCATCGATATACATCTCGATTATCTTACTCGGCGGGTCAACCATCCGCGGGCACATCACTGCTAGCTCATGGGAACGGGTGGTGTAGGCTTCAATCTCGGAACCCACCATTTTCAGCGCCCAAAATTCCGACTCCAACTTCGCGATTTCCTCTCTAGGACAATACTCTTCCCGCATCATGTTCTTGAATTCTTCCCAATTCAGAGCATTTGCTAATTCCAACACAAGAATTTGCACATTAGAGTTTCACTAGGTGGAAGAAAAATCTTGCAATGTTCCAGCAGCAAACTTGACCCTACTGGCTGGTGGACAGTTGCACATCTCAAAGGCTGACTCTGCCTTCTCGGCCCAATGCAGGAAACCTATGGCTCCCTTAGTGCCCTTAAACGAATTGGGTTTACAGTCTAGGTAATTCTTGAAGATACAGACACTAGCTTTGCCTCCGGTTCTGCTGCGTTCGGAGCAATCTGTGCCTCTAGTTTTGCGCAACGAGCTAGAGCAACCGCTGCATGGCCTCTTGCGTCTCTGACTTCTTCTTGCAAGTCTATCATCTCTGATTTCATCTTGATCACTAGTTTCATTAGCTGAACATGAGCGTCCTGAACTTCCTTCATGGCTTCAGTCAGGTGGGAAATTCTCTTCCTAGCCTTTGCTCCATCCCATATCAATCTAGTAACATTCACTCTCGTCGAGTACATAATGTCAACTTCACGCTCTAAACAGGAGGTGAGAGCTGCGAAAGCACGCTCCATTGGTTCGGTTATGGGTGGTAGCGTGTTGAAGGACATAGGACAGCCCGGGTGAGGTAATGGGGGAACTTGCTCACGGTAAACCATACGCTGGATCAAACTCGGGTACCAACTCCAGCTAACGTTGTCTTCGTACATGTCTCCAGATAGGCGATGTCTCTTCGGTGCAGGGGCTGCTAGTATCGAGACTACTCGAGGTGGTGATGAGTCGGGTAGCTGCGGTTCCTTTCCAGGGGCATGAGACACCGGTCGGATGATGATGATGATAATGGCGTCGACATCCTTACAGGATACGTCGTGTATGGGTTACGCGCGAATGAGTGAATGAGGTAAAGAGATAAAGAAAACGAATAACTAAATATATAATACACATTTATATATGCAGTGCGTAAAATTATAACTAACGGGTCGTTGCGGTTATAGTCTAGTATGAATGCATTTCTAGTTCGCTATAACCAATGGCTCTGATACCAATCTGTCACACCCTCAAAATCCGCTAACGAAGTTTTACCGTCAGAGGGTGTGAACTAACAAGATCGGAATCATTAGTTATAATCAAACACCATGTTTAACATTTTCAAACCAACAAGACATTAAGTCTTAAATAAAATGCGGAAGCGTAAATTGTAAACCAAAAAGTTTGCGCCACACAGGACGACTTAAAAACCCAAGTTATTAAGATAAAAATTAAAAGAAGTTTTCTAAGCGATGGTGTTTAGCGAATGCATGTTCCTATACCGCGCGCCCGCCTCGGCTACCTGAGAATAACATACTAAAAGTGTCAACACAGGGTTGGTGAGTTCACATGTTTATATAAATAAAGTGTTTGCATTTGCGTTTGCGTTTGCGTTTACGTTTGCGTTTGCGTTACCAGATAGTGTTAAGTTAATTATATATCAATAGGTAGCTAACCTATCAAGCATGTATTACTAAGTGTTCGACACCGAAGCTGACTGTTTATCAATTGCCTTGCCACCATGTCAACCACGACCATGGTAATGTGTTAGCCAAGATTACACCCACTCGACCTACCGTCGAGTTTAGAGTTGGGTGGGGTTTGTCAAAACCCAGTAGTACTACTCAACAGTGACTCGCTATTATCCAAATATTAACCGGTTCGATGTTATGAAGGACTTTAGTTGGTTTGTTTTCCACTTAGCCTTACAAGTGATATATAAAAACTAAACAAAATCTACAGCGTTGGAGTATGTTATCTCCCCCAAATAAAAGCGTTTAAAAAGAGTAAAAAGGGGACGTGAAACTCACTGTTTGCGAAGATAACCAAAAAGATCCGAGAAAAAGGTGTGCGTCACAGAAAATCCTCACTAGTGTTCTAAAAACAAAAACGATATTCTCTAAATATTTAAACTACGAGTGAGTCCCTAGACTCGACACATACAACTTATGCATGAGATGCGTTTCGTGTTTCGTTTGTGAAATAAGTGCGACTCGACAAACACGTTGGTGATACGTTACATGTGTGAAAAACTACTTACGTGTCAAGTATTAATATTCTACATTACTAGCAATTATCCCCCAAAAGCGCAATTTGGTCAAAACATAGAAAACATCGATCGGTTATGCACTTTTCATGACAATTTAAATAATACAGCAGCTAAATTATCCATGCAGATTTTCACTCGACAAGATTACTCTTATTAATAAATTCTAACAAGTCAAATAAATCACCAAAAATCATCACAGAAGCATACATGAATTAGGTTTCTAAACCTATTTTTATTATATTTTTATCATATATGGTTTTACCACAAAGATCAAAATATCACAGCCAACACACATCAATCATTATCATGCGCAACAGAATGTTATTTGTTATTCCCGTTAAATGAAAAATCCAATTAATGCAAGACTAATTGGGTTAGTTTCCTAACTCAATGTATTTTCTTCCATAAGTGGAACCAACCCATTTGGTCTTGTAGTTTATGAGATATCTTAGTCTCAAAACAGCCTAACAGAAGGGCTCCCAAATCCTCCTTGCACAACAGTTTTATAAAATAATAAAAACAGACTTTTATACGTCCAAAAATTACAAACTTAGACTTTTCAGAAACTAGACTCGACCTAGTATACAATAGAATCAACAATCGCAACAAAACATAAAATTAACATCGAGTTACAGTCGTCCAAACACGAATTCAATAATCTGTCCAGCATCAGTTTTCGTCAAAACTCAATAAACAATTAACCTATGAAAAATTAACCATGCAAGCAACCCTCTAGACTCATAATCTATCAACAATCAATAGTTTTAACATCTAGGGTTTATGTTTATTATGCTTAATCATGCAATTAACTCATTGGAATAATCTAGAGAGGATGTAATTTACCTAGCTACCACTTTAATTCTTCAAACAAGCTTGCAAGGAGATTGTATGTGTGTGTGTGTGTTCACGGCTGCCAAGAGGAGAGGGGGGGGGGGGAAGGGGACGATCTTATTCAGGGATTAGAGGGTTAGGGTTTGTGTAATAATATGTTTATATTATTAATTATGTTACACTTAGCCCCCTGAACTTCTAGTTAATCAATTTCTAGCATAAACTAGGCTTTTGCTTCTTGAATTTAGTGTTATATATGTATATATATAAATATCAAGTAACACATAGATTAACACATAACCATCAATTACTTATTGTTTGTTCACCAACGGTTTGAGTCGACTCGTGTGTGTTCGGTGAAATTCCGAAAGACTACTTGTGTAGTGATTGTCATGCGTCATTTAAAACCTATTTTAAATGTAATGAGATATGTGTTACAGTTCGTGTGATCTTAAGTTTGAATTAACGGAGTTCGGATTAACGGAGTTAATCTGAAATTGACGAGTGTCACACTGCTGCTGCTGCTGCTGCTGCTGTGACGTTTAGTGTTGACGGGAAAGGGATTGATGCGGCTGCTAATGCTCCTGCTGATGTGACCGTTAGTGCTGCCGGGAAGGGACTTGATGAGACTGCTGATGCTGCTGTTGCTGATACTGCTGCTGTGACAGTTAGTGCTGCCGGGAAGAAACTTGATGAGACTGCTGCTGCGGCTGCTGCTGTGACGATTAGTGCTGCCGGTAAGCCTGGAGTTGATGAAAACGCTGCAGCTGAGGAGAAACAAGAACATGGTATTAAACTTGTTATTTTCTTCTAAAAAACTCTCATATCTCTTATCTCTACATGCATTTTATGTAATACAACATTATATGTAATTAAAAAACAGATGGTCAGAGTTAATCTGAAACAGATAATGCCGATCAAACAGTTGAACAAGATTTGGATGATTATGTAAGCGATTATTCACCTTTAAGTTTGCAAATGCCTATCGTGCTTGTTGAATATTATTTAACTCCATTACAACTGGCTGGGATAAATTGAAAATGTTTTTGAATTAACAATAACTATATTTTCTTTTTACAGTCTTGGAATAAGGCAATGGATAACAAGTTGAAGAAATTTGATAAAATTTGCTCCGAGATCAACGAGTTGGTCCGTCAAGGAAAGGATAGACATCCATCAAATGAGAATATGTTTGCTAGATGTTGTGAATGAGAAAACAGATTCACTAATAATGTGGTCCCTAAAACACAAGATTCAGATGTTGGTGTTGGTGGTCCAGTGGCCGCTCTAAAAGGTATTTGGGCTAAATTAATTATTAGTATAATTAAAACGCTCTTAAAACACTTATGTTGTTATTTTAAACTTATTACATCTATGTGATGCAGTTGATTCAGATGTTGGTGTTGGTGGTCCAGTGGCTGCTTGATGTGGTGAAAATAATCAATTAAATATTAACTAAATTAAACAAGTAATAAAAACTAGACCTAAGTCTCAACTAAACAAAACACCAGCAAGTGAACCGGTCAATTGTACTAAAGCTAAGTAAGTCCGGAATATCGAACCCACAGGACTCTATAAATTACGTAAATTAACTAATTAGACTCGACTTACGACATGACTATTTAGTATTAATGTTTTAAGGGGGTTTTTAAACATGTAAACGAGAAATAAACAATAAATCACAAGATCGAAACCAATAAGAGAAGGAATCTACCTAGGTAAGAATCCCATGCATCAACAATCATCAAGCAATGGACAAATAACATGATTATGGAAACTGATTTCTAAACATATTCATCTAACAAACCCTAAGGACCCTTGACCGAATCAACGAAGTCCCAAAGAACAAATATTAGATTATTAAGCAATCAGTATTATTGATTTCCTTACAGTCATCAATTAAGGTTAATTAATAGTATCTAAAGCAAGAAATCTTACGAAATACTAAACCCTAGATAACTTGATAAACTTAACATGGCATCATGAACAAGGATCAACACAATAAGCAAGAATATCGTCACTAATCTATCCTAGCATGCGATTGACCAAGACACATGAACAACTCCTCACCTTACAGCTATTGGAATTTAGCAAAACATTCAAAATCCTAATCAATAATTAACAAGCTTCTATGATCTAATAGGCCAATTCAACCATAATAATCAAAACACCTAGTAGTTGATTAAACATAAACCCTAAATCTAAAGAACAAAATCAAGAGATAAAAGATCTATGTGAAGCCATAATTAATAATCAATCAAGATAATAAATACTTACACGCATCATGAAAAAAAAATCAAGTATTTTACTATTAATAAAACGAAACCATAATCAAAACATTATCCAAAGCAAAAATCATGCGTCAAACATGTTCATCAAACCTAGGTAGACATGAAATCTAGCCTAGAATCATTATTAAAAACAATCCTAAACAAGTACTAAAAACAAAGAGGAAAGTCATGATAAAAACAATGAACAAGGAACGAGAGTTAGAGCGATAAAACCCTTTGCAACTGATCCTTGAACACCCGTATGAAAGAACTCTCGATCCTCCTTGGTTCCTAGCTTCAAATCACCTTCAAAACCTTAGTTCCCCTCTTGAAATCGACTGCAATATGTTGTCTTTTCGTTTAGGTTTATTACCCTCTATATATATAAACGAGCTGGGCCTTAAATTGCAAAATATGGCTGATCAGGATGCCTAGGCGCCTCGCGACCGGCCTAGCCTTCCCCGTCGCGCGGCGCGGCGCCCTCTAGGAGGAGATTTTTCTTTTTTTTATTTTATTAAATATCTTGTAAAATCTTGATAAGTATTCTTCCTTGAACTCCAAGTAATGCTTAGAGCATTCTAGACCTTTTACTTGACTTTCAAACCACCATCTACATGCAAACAAATCAAAACACTAAGTAGAATAATCATGTAATCATTAACGAGAAAAACGAACTTAAACTTCTTATGAGATGATAGAAATAATTTGATTTAACGTTCAAGACACCAAACAATATAAAACATGATAACTATAAATAACTTGACTCAAAACCTTAAATAATAAAAGACTAACAAAACATGAACTAAACCAAACTCAAAACATTAAATAAACATAACTTTACAAGGGATTCGAGATGTATAAATAGACGTATATCAAATATCCCCACTCTTTTTTCGTCCCTGAAAAAGTCTGATGCAGTTAGATTAGAATCGGAAAATATAGTCTTACAAACATAAAGGTTAATTTTTAAAGCTTAGAAAAACGCAAAAACCGCGATCACCGATATTGTTGTCCACTTAAACCCATGCCTTAATCTTTACCGGGACAAATAGGATCTGACAATAATAGTACTCAGTGGTTTACACAATTAAGACCCGCTTATTTTCAACTTTTACCGGACCAGACCACCCCAACTTGACTTAAACCTCAAAATTAGCAGATTTAAAACTTTTGTTGCTCTATTTTTTATGAATAGTTAAGACGATCAAGGGTATTGTTTATCCATCTAAGCTTAAGCATCAAAGTCTACCAAGCAGCCATTAGATATGATTAGGGTTCAATTAATTTATAGCTAGTGTTCCCCACAACATGACATACCCCCGTTATCAAACAATACACCGAACCATTACCATAGGTGGGTATGCAAAATTTCATCTGTAAGGCTTACATGTGGTGTGTCCCTTGTGGTCCGTTTCTTAATAGTAATGAGACGCGAGCAAGGGGACCCCACATGGCTAACAGCGTGGATGATCAAGTCTGTAATGCATTTATACTTTTGTACTTTTTGTGATCATTTTTAAAGACTTATGTGGCAGAAATCTACGGGTTTGCTCTTTTTTAGCTTTATTTTAAATATTCACAACCCCATTTGGAATTGTGAATACCTAGATGAATAGACTGCATACAGACCCATGGTCTCCGGACCCGGGCATCCCATCAATACAAGATTTAAGGTTACAAAACCATACGCCAATGATGTGTAAAAAACTAAAGCTAGCAGTTTAAGATTTATATCACAGGCTACACGGCAAACCCTAACGTTAAAGCTACCCAAGCATCATATGATAACGTATTCAATTTTATTAAACTTTTCAAACTTTATAATACTTCCACTTTTCATACCAAGAATTGAGGCTTGAGTATGGCTGACCTTTCATTACTTATTTTCTACGGACAAAACGCTTTACCCACAAGAGATTTCTGACCCATTTATCAAATTGCCCTTTCATTTTCAAGGCTGAGCCTAACGACACATCCCAAGTTAAGTGTGCTTTCTTATATTTATCTCTTATTATTAGTAGTTTGAAAAACTAATTTCCGATAAATATCATCATCTCCCACTTTAACGCAAAAAACTAGATTCAAGGGACATTTTTAAACATTTCTAATTTTTTTTCTAAATTTTTTATTTTTTCCATTTTTTTTTTATTTTTCTTAATTTAAAGAAAAATTAAACTACGACTCAAATATCCTATACCCACACTTAAATTTTGTATTGTCCTCAATGCAAGGATAAGGACGACTCAAAATAAAAATAAAATTAAAAATAAAGTCGGACAACAAAAAACTAAAAACCTAAAAATAAAAAAAATGAAAGCAAAATAAAAAGTTAACAAGCTAGATAATGGAAAAGACTTAGCTGGTAATATGCGTATGTAATATGATGTCAAAGTCTTCTTCTGTGAATGCCTTCCAACTACGAACGTGCTCAGCAAATAGTAACTCCTCTCTCACACGAACGCAAGCGGCAAAACAAAACAAACATATCTAAAAATGTATCTTATCATAATGATAGATATTATGCATTCAAAGTATTTTACATCACCCGACAAATATATAAAACATGAATAATCAGGAGCAAATAAATAAATATAAAGTATACGGCTCCACTGCTCCATTATCTCCAGACTTGTTTTTTTCATTATACTCAACCTGGTGATCATCTCTAGCTCAAACTTTCTTCAAACCATCAAAACTTAAAAACACAAAAACAAAGACGAACTACAAAAACTACGTTAGTGACTCAAAGAAAAAGAAAATAGAAATAAAAAGAAAATAAAATATACAAACTCTACACTTGAGTTTTCACTCAAGAACCCATGTTATGCGAATCACGTGGCAACCGAGTGGAGATTCCTCCTCCTCGGTAGAACTCCAATGCCCTCAAGGATTCCGAATCACGATCCGACCATTTATCAACCTTTGTCTTCTTCTTTCTAACCCCACAAACCCTTTCAATCTTTCGCTTTCCACTACCAATTTCTCTAACACGCTTTACCATTACTCGAGAACTCGAAACCTCTCGCCCCTTTTTCACACTAAAGCTCATTGAACGGGAATCGTCAAGACTAGGACCCATGCCCGAGATAAATGATTCTATCGAGTAAACTGGATGACATGGATCGATAAGACCGTCTTGACCACTCGGATGTCACATGGACTTCGCCAAATAAGTGTCTCTATCATCACCGGCTCTAAGAGTTATCTTACCTTCAAATACGTCAACGACCGCCCTAGCGGTACGTAAGAATGGACGACCCAAAATAATAGGAACTCTCTCGTCGGCCTCCATATCTAAAACAACAAAATCTGCAGGAAAAACCAAATTATCTACCTTAACGAGCAAATTTTCCACGACACCCCTTGGATATTTAACGGAACGATCGACTAAAGATAACGTCATACGAGTGGGGGTGAGCTCTCCTAGATCCAACTTTTCATACAAAGAATATGGAATGAGGTTTATGCTAGCTCCAAGATCGGCCAATGCTTGACACGTCGTATCACTTCCGAAAAGGCATGGAATGGTAAAAATGCCGGGATCGGGTAATTTCTCCGGTACATTATTAAGGACTACTCCAGAACACTCTCCATTCACCGGTACAGTCGACAACTCCTCCAACTTATCCTTTCTTTTAAGAAGATCTTTCAAAAACTTGGCGTACTTGGGCATATGTTGGAGGACTTCGACGAACGGGAGGTTGACATTTAATTGTCAAAATATATTGAGAAAATGCCCGTAATCTTTCGTATACTGTTGATGTTTTAGACGGGCGGGATACGGGACATAAGCAGGGTTAATGATGTGTGGTGGTGGCCGGACTCCAACCGGCTTCTTCTGAACTAGTGGCTCAATAATCGGTGTTAACTTGTGACTTACCCGGAGCCTCTACCTCTATCTCCTCATCTACCAATTTGATGGTCGGGTATTTTGTATGTATTTTAGTGTATTAATTATGTAGTTTTATTGAGTATATTATTAGAACTTTGGTACTTCATACGTGCTTTTGTATTTCAGGTAATTGATCGTTAAAGATGCTAAATGGGAGACCTGTACGAGCATGGAATGATATCTCGGGAAGACCGAAGCATTATTTGATGTCTTGGGAAATGTTTCAAGGATTCGGGAAGAGTATGGATGAGTGATCATAAGCCGATGCTAAAACTGAACAAGATGGGTTGACGAAATGCGACCTTGAAGTAAAACGAGCATATCCTGAGCTAGAAAATGAGTTACGAGAGCCATAATATATAAATTTTGGGTTTCTCGACGAGAGGAATATGAAAATGAGGTTTTCTTAGGTAGCGGTACGCGATGGGATGGTCATATGGCCATCGCGTACCGTGACGGGAGTGCAGACGGGAATTTTAGGTTTATATGTTATTTTTCATTCTGAAGAACCCTAACTCCGTTTTTAGAACCAAGAGGAGATTTCCAGCAGTCCTATAGGCGATTTCCACCATCCTAGTTCATGTCAAGACCATATCTACGATCTATATCATCCGTATTGAAGATTCGATGATGTCGCGGCTCGGCTAATCTCCTAGAATCACACCCGGGATGTATAGTTTGTAACCATTTACAGTTTTTCTCATGTGATTAAGAATACTTATGTTTTGTTATTGAAGATTGATATATGATTATTGATGTTTAGTATTTCTGTGTGTTCGGTCGGTTTAGGTTTACGTTGGTCTGAACGATCTGTTACCAGTTGCTAGATAATTAGTCATATAACTGTTTGGTTAGATTGAATACGATAAAACGTACAATTACCCTTAACTGAGTCACACTGGCAAGGACTGTTTGATAACCAGTGCCGTGTGTAAAGTAATTGTTGACGTCTAAGGTTTTGTCTGGTTGATCAGTTTTCTGTTAATCGTTAATAATAAATCTGTTAGGTTGCATGAGATACTGTTTGGTTGCTTACTTGAATTCCCGGGTGTGATTGTTAACTGTTTGAAATTCATTTACGTGTTCATTGCTTAGTTCTTTTAATTTAAACTATTGCTTGTGTGATCAGCACTAAAATCATTTACTTCATAATATTAAATCTGTTACACGAATTACATTGACCACATACTCCTTGTGATACGATACCCTACCTGCTCTAACTATTTAGAATAATTAGGTTTTTGATTGACTCAAACGACGGTCATCACAATTCATCGTCCCCACTTTTCCCAATTTCTTTACTAACTACCTCCGGACCAAAAACCCTACCACTATGAGTGGAGATGGCTTTCAATTGAGCAGCCGGATTAGTTTGAGGAATACCCAAAAACTGACCTGGAGGCCTTTCTTCTAAACGATGAGCAATATCACCAACAGTTCTTTGAATATCGAGAATAGAAGATTGTTGATTCTTGAAAAGCAAATCGTGTTCGGCAAACTTTTTCTGTGTAACTTGATATCTCTCCAGGATTTGCTTCATCATCTCTTCCAAACACCCAATTCCACCGTTCGAATCCTGCACATTATTTTGAACATTAGTACCATCGGTGTTATTATTATTAATATACTAACCTTGTGCTGGAGCATAAGAATTTTGAAATTCGCGTGGTGCGCCTGACGAACGCTAGTTGGATGTATTCCGATTCGGGTTTTTATAGGTGTTCCAACTCTGATTAGTGTTGCTGTAATTATTGGGAAACCTATTCTGACCAGCAACAAAATCGACCTGTTGATTCATCACCGGGCACTCCAATGTACCATGTCCACCTCCACAAAACTCACACGTGTCCACCTTGGCCTTCAGCTCCTTAACCTCTCGAGTTAATGACTCCAAAGCAACGGCCATACTAGTATCCAGATTAACCTGGTGTACACCTCGAGCGGATGAGGATGTACTGCTAACGAGAGTGGAATTCCCGCGATGTGGTTCTTTGGCATAATCGGATTGAGCAAAGCTCTCAAACATCTCGTTACATTCGGTGACATTCTTCTTTTCTAGTAAACTTCCTCTCGCGGCCGTGTCAAACCGGACTTGGGTTCGTAGTTCAGCCCATTGTAAAATTTGTAGGTTCCCAGCCGGATCTACACGGAATATCTCGTTCTACGTAGGTGCGGAATCCCTACGTAAGACGTTACGAGCGTAGAAGACGATACACGTTAACACGATCAAACACACGTTACAATAAACAAAGACACGTTGTATTGCAACTGGAAACACGTGATTCACTGATCACCGATTACACAACTCGTAAACTCGTTACAACTCGATTCTAATTCTATACTCTATTTTCTTAAACTGCCGTAACCTAGCTGCTTATAAAGCACGACAACTTCGCCTAGCATGTTTAGGCGAAGTTGTCCCTAACTTCGCTTGTTCCACAAGTTCGCCTATATCAGCGAACTTGTAAGAACTTCGCTTACATCCAAAACACAAATCCAACTAACTCGATTACAGACACTATATACTGAACTACTGACATCATGTACCAACAGACTCCCCCTTGGCAGTAGCTTCATATCTCTATCTTCAAGCACGTGTCTTGTAATCTTCAACAATCTTGTATCTTTCATCTTCAAGCATGAACTCCTTCTCGTACACAAACTGAAACAACTCTTTGATATTTCTTCGCTTCTTCTTTCCAAGCAGGAATATAAAATATTTTCTTCTCGTTCAGCACCTGCAGATCAGCTTGAGACAAATTCACCAAGTGCATTGGATCATACACTCTCAGCAGCTCTTGTTCATCTTCATCCTCCATTACTGCTTCAGCTGTTTCACAATCAACATACCACCACTTCAAATCTTTGAGCACATCCTTGGGCACTTGTTTCATCGGTACTTCTTTTAAACACCGGATCGGCTTATACTTCATGATCATCCAAGGCTTGCCATCTGCTCTCATTCCTCTATCTTTATCTTCAATAAGTTTTCCTTTCTGTGGTTTCAACAGCTCAAACTTTTTCTCCTTTATACTTTCCTTCCATACTATCTTCCCAATGACTCTAGCCATGTTATCATCACTCCTGTTTATCAACCCCAATCTGGCTAAGTCCTTCACTTCACATTCTGGCAATGTATTCAACGATCTCAACAGCCTTTTGAAATACTGAACCCCATCATACCTTTTAATCACAAAGAGCCTCAACTGCTCATCATATAACCAGCATATAAACCCCTTTTTCGATTCAGCATAACCACTGATGTTGTAACTTTTCTTGAACATAGTAGGGACCGCCGGTTTCTTCGTTTTTACGAACCACTGAGCGTAGCCTTCTTTCCATCTTGGCTGCTCTTCCCATTCTGTCTCATCGCTTCCCATATCTTGACCTATATATGCCATATCAACTTCCGGAATCTCGTGCTCAATGTTCTCCTCTACAATCTCTCCCTCTTCAATCTCACTATCAATAACAATCTCTACCCCAATCTTCTCCTCATCAACCGGTAACACATCATCATCACCTACAATATCATCATACACTATCTCAGCATCCACGACCACCACATCATCACCCGAACCGCCAACTGCACTCGTTGACTCCCCCTGAGATGTGGAAGTCCCAAGAGCTTGCTCAGTTCTTGGCAACTCTCCACCTGCACCTTTCAATGCATTGGGATCATCGTCTCGATCATTATACTTCTTCGTCCTCAGCTCATCACCCTTACAGCTCGTCTCCCCCTGAGATGCCAAGAACTGCTTCAAAGCATCAATTATTTTTCCATGTTCGATCAGCAGGGACGACTGTATCTGATTCTCTGCAACGAGGCGCTAAATAGCATGGGTCTGGATAAGATTTACCCTTGATTGTTCTGCCACGACCCTTTCTAGCGCTGCTATTCGTTCCGAGTCGGATAAGGTTGCATCGAAATCAAACCTTAGATGTGATATATCTTGAGCGTACTGAGGAGGATTTCCAATGTAACCGGGACCTCAGAAGTAGGCGTAAACGTAACCGCAGGTGGTATCGTAACTGACAACCCTGCAGTAGCTACCACTGTCGACTCAATAAATCTTTCCACGACCTCCGTTGGAGTAAGAGTTGGAGGTGGCAAAGATACAATCTCCGGAGTCGAAAGCTGGAATGAAGTGGGTGGAATGCCAAACGAGGATGAAGTACCCACCACGGGAACGTCCGTGGCGCTTGTCCTTGTAACTGGCAATGATGTAGGGACTATAGTCATACCGGACAGTGCGGGTGGAGTGAAACGAACCACCCTTGAGCTCTCACCAGCTCCCAAACCTGCACATGTCCGTTCCCTTCTTGATCTACGGACCAACTGATGTACTTCTTCCTCAAAGTCTGACTCACTGTCATCATCGACTCTCTTCCTCTTCCCATGAATCCGTTCTTGTGTTACCAAAATTCGTCTCGCTTCAGCCACATCATCATCTGACGAATCAGAATCAGCCACCGTTGTAGCTGCCCTAGCAACATCCACACTAGAAACCTGTGCAACCGAGACTTGCACATTTTCCTCTGGATCAACACGTTCCATATCAAAGAAGCCTTGACCACCAAACGCTTTATCAAGGTCTACAGTCTCCTCCGGTGACACAACAGGAGCAGCAGGTATAGCTTGAGGTGCTCCAGCCTGTTGTGGTGCCGGATCCCGAAACTCGTCCCCACGAGCTGGAACATACTCTGGGTTGATCAAGTACCCAAATAGTGGAGTATGTCGAGGACGGAGCTCATGCTTGCTTCTTGCACTCGATGATCTGCACTGAGCGAAGATCCTCTTACTTACACTTTCCACGTATCTAATTGGTCGGCGCTGAGGTAACGTGGGAGCAACATGATTCAAGATCATTTGTAGGAATCTTGGATACATAAGAAATCTCTCACGCGCCACCGCTCTTCTCTGACGATCTATCTCGTAAAATACCATCTGACTAAAGCTGTAACGCTTATTGTAAGTCAGTGCAGTCATCGCCGACTGCATGGTCGCGCCCATTCCATCTGTACCAGCCTTTCTCCCCGACATACACACGATCATCACGTGCATGAGAAAGCGCCACTGGTCTAGCAAGAACCCCTTGCGTCTCTGAGTATCCCCCAAAGGACAAGAATATCCCATTCTCAGAAACGCACCATCTCGAAATGGAGCCACAAAGTCGGTAGGATCGTCTCTTGTTTCATCCCCAAACTGTAACGCCACCCTGATCTGTTCAGACGAGAACTGTACTATCTGATTATTGACCGTTGCACGCATAACCGGGGGCTCGACTCGACAGTCATATTCCACTGTCTGCCAGAAATCCTCAATGTTTGGCAAAGATATCGGCAGTGTTGTGGTAATCAGGTGGAATATACGCGAGCGTAGTAGAAACGTGATGATCTCGCGGAAATCATCAACACCGCTCGCATCCGGGTCCAATGTAATGTACATGTTATGCCCCGGGAAAAACTGTCGGTTGTTGTCTCCACCTTCATCACCACCTGCACCACCTGCTCCAACTACAGCAGCCATTTCTGCAACCAAAACAGACTAAGTTAGAGAATCGTCAAGGCAAATCACAAGTTCGCCTGTTACCATGAGCGAAGTTATGATTTATTCTGTATAGGCGAAGTTAGAGGTGGGGCGAAGTTGGGAACAACTTCGCCTCAACTTGAACTTCGCGTAATAAATGTTAAATAAAAAGGGCAAGGCGAAGTTAATAATAACTTCGCCTAACCACAACTTCGCCTCATAGACTGTTACATAATTAATTATCAGGCGAAGTTAAGAATAACTTCGCCTAAACTGTAAGTTCGCCTGAATATGAATCGGCAACAGTTAGACTATCGAACGAGGTGAATTGGGTCAATTGGGAGATTGCGAACTCAATAAAACATGATTTTATGACGATTTAGACGATTAAGTTGATTACGACCACGTAATAACAAGTTCGAAAATCGGGTGTTGAGGTTTCGAAAGACCGAGGGCATGAAACGGGTCGAAACGACCTTTGATTTACATCAATGACAGTGAATATACTTTATATCGACACTACACACCTTGAAATCGGATTAATATTGAGAAGAATAACACAGATTGGATCGATGCTATAAGTTCGCCTAGGGTTAACAGTGAGTAAGTTCGCTGGTTGCTTTGAAAAATAATAAACAGTTTGACCTGAAAAATCCTTTATATAGGGTCAAAGTTATACAGGCGAAGTTATGGATAACTTCGCCTATTGCAGGCGAAGTTATGGATAACTTCGCTGATATGAAAATTTTCACAACAAACCCCTATAATTTGAACAATTTGCAATTAAGTTTTAAAACACCCTTTAAAGAGTTAAATGATACGATCAAGACCAAGTAACCAGATATAAAATCATACAACTACATAAGTAAAATAAATTTTAACATAAAGTACACGGGATCAAATTTCAGTCTCGACAGGGACTACCACGTTTTAGAAAAGATTCAAACAGGAATCATACTAATTACGTGACTGTCACACAGATCCATGTTCAGCTGTATTATGATATAAAGAAACAGGTTGTAAGCAGGTAAATAACTTAGAATGGTTTTCATTGCTTCTGTGATACGGGTTAGGTTCAATTAAGCTCAAAACTTAAATGGGCAACAACTCAGAGATTATGATGCCTCCTATCTATTCTCAAAGCGTATTTGGCTTTCCCCAAGTCACCCTGAGTTGACCTCGACCCGTAGTGTCTGATTAAATTGTAAGTACTCGCCGATCTGTAGAGTCTTCTTCCCGTTCTCTTTCTTCCATCTTGATTGAGAAATATTAACATTATGAACTCTAGAATGTCTCAATAACACACATTTTTTTTTAAGTATTTACACAACTTCAGAGTAGTAAACAACTGCAAGTCCCGAATCTGGATCACTGCAGTTTCTTGACACGCTATCTTCACGGGAATCAGAACACTCACGGGCTCGTGTATGACTGGGTAATCGCTTTTCTGCCTATCATTCGGAAAGATATATGCGGAGACATACACAACTCTTAAGGAGTTTCCACGTAAAATCGAGGAGATTTAGTTAGTATCACTTCTACTTTTACGCACCATAAAAAGCTACCATGACATACAATGACTGTTCTAAAGTCTTTTAGGCCTAATAACTTCACTAGTTAAGCACACAGAATCAGTTTATTTATCACTTTCCAAGGTTGGATCAATTTTCTGTTAAACATAGGAAAGGAACTTCTTACGAAGTAGTAGACTTGAAAAATAATTTCATCTCCCAAAAAAAAAATTTCAACTTCTATTGTCCCGATCAAGTCGAAGTCTTCAGGTAAACGACTATCCTGAAGATCCAATGGATCAGCTGGACTGACCACATACAATTATGTGTCCCTCTAACTAAGTATGAACGACTAATTTTCAGCGAAAGAATTAAAAACACATCATAAACCGCCCCGGTCACTTTCAGTCATCTGGTTAATGGCTATCCTTATATTCTACAAGTAGAAATGAGGACCAAACATATCCGAAGATATGTCCTTCAAACTGAGGCAACCGACATAATTCTAAGCGATAGTGACGTTTTTTCTTTTTTTTTTTTTTTTTTTAAACAAAGACAAAAAAACACGGTTACTCGGGATTGATCATCCCATTCAGCTCAACAAGGTTTTGAAATCGAGTTTCGTCAAACGCTTTAGTAAATAAGTCAGCGAAATTATCTAACGTATCAACCTTTTCGAGCACAATCAATTTCTTCTCCGCACAATCCCGTATAAAATGATGACGGATGTCAATGTGTTTAGTTTTGCTATGCTTTACGGGATTGTTAGTTACTGAGATAGCAGCAGTGTTATCAATGCAAATAGGAGTATGAGTGAAATTCAGACCATAATCGCGCAATTGCTGTTGTATCCAAAGAACCTGGGAGCAGCAGTTCGATGCTGCCATGTATTCTGCTTCACAGGTAGAAATGGCGACTGAGGTCTGCTTCTTGCACTGCCATGACACTAATCTGCCTCCAAGAAACTGACATCCACCTGTTGTTGACTTCCGATTCTGATTGCATCCTCCATAATCAGAATCTGTGTAGGCGACTAACTCCAAGTCTCCTCCTTTCGTGTACCACAACCCTAGCTTACGCTTGCCTTTGAGATATCGCAATATCCTCTTCACACCCTTCAAGTGAGATTCCTTTGGGTTTGCCTGAAAGCGAGCACAAAGACAAACTGCAAACATAATATCAGATCTTGAAGCAGTTAAGTACATTAAAGAACCTATGATTGCCCGATATTGGGTGGGGTCCACGTCTGCATCGCTATCTGAATCAGCACCCAGTTTATGGTTGACGCAAACTGGAGTATCAAATGGAGTGCTGTCCTCCATCTTGAAGCGTTTGAGAACGTCATGGACATATTTAGTTTGATGAATGAACATCCCATCTTTCTTCTGATCAACCTGCAATCCTAAAAAGAAAGTTAGTTCACCCATAGCACTCATTTCAAACCTCTGTTTCATGATGGCTTTAAACTCCTGACACATGGCGACTTTTGATGCAGCGAAGATGATGTCGTCCATGTAGACTTGAACCAGAAGAAAGTCTCTTCCATTTCTCTTAACGAACAGTGTACTATCTATCCTTCCCCTTTCAAATTCATTCTCAAGCAAGTAATCGGATAAAGTTGAGTACCAGGCGCGAGGGGCCTGATGTAGCCCATATAGCGCTTTACTTAGCTTGTACACGTGATCAGGAAAGTCTGGGTCCGTAAAACCCGGAGGTTGCTCAACGTACACTACCTCATCGACTTTACCGTTAAGAAACGCACTCTTCACGTCTAACAGGAACATCTTCATCTCCTTGTGTGCAGCAAATGCCAAAAACAATCGAATCGCTTCTAATCTCGCCACAGGAGCAAAAACTTCATTGTAGTCGATCCCCTCTTGCTGATTAAAACCTTTTACAACCAGCCTCGCCTTGTTCCTGATAATTATCCCTTTTTCATCTCTCTTGCATTTGAAAACCCATTTTGTGCCAATCGCATGCACATTTTTCGGTTTTGCAACCAAATTCCATACCTCCATCTTCTTGAACTGGGCTAACTCTTCTTGCATGGCTTCAACCCACGAGCTATCATTGAGAGCCATTTGATAGTTCTTTGGTTCAATCTGGCTGATGAAGCAGGTGTACAAGCATTCGTTAATGATGCCTGTATCTTTAATGCTTGTGTAAACACAGGTGTGCTCATTCAAGCTTTGTCTTGTTTGTACACCGTCGGACAGATCACCTATCACGTTCTCCAAAGGGTGATTTTTGTGAACTCTCGTAGTCGGAACCGAACTGACTTGCAGATTGTCTTCCAGGTTCGAAGATAGCTCATCAATGGGTGATTGTTGTTGAGAGTGAAACGGATTGAAGAATTCCTCTTCTGTAGAGGCAGCAGGGGTATCAACAGCATTTGACGAGGAAGGCTGACATTCATCGTACTGCGGTCGTTGCACATAATTTTCTTCCTCATCATAAAGCATCTTCGTAGCAATTCTCTCATCAACTTCTGCACAATCCAAGTAAGGCATGTTAAAAGATTTAAAAAGCCTATCATAGTCGAAAGCCCCAGCGGGTCCCGTGCTTGGTTTTGGTGATTTATAACTTGTGATATCAGTGTTACACACCACCTCAACCTTGCTGGTCGATGTATTAAAGACTCGTCTGTTGGGAGTCCCAACAACATATCCGACTAAAATACCTTCGTTGGCTATTTCACCAAATTTTGAGTTCGTCTTTAATATCGAACACGGGGACCCGAATGGTTCAAGACCACTCAAGTTAGGCTTTCTCCCATGCATAAGTTCATAACATGTTTTATTCAATCTTTTAACAGTTAAAACTCTATTAAGGATATAACAGGCTGTAGCAACAGCTTCAGCCCAGAACACCACAGGAAGTTTCGAATCAGCCAGCATGGTTCTGGCTCCTTCAATTAACGTTCTGTTCTTCCTCTCAGCCACTCCATTTTGTTGCGGAGTATACGGAGCGCTGTACTGGTGTTCTATCCCTTTCTGTAAGCAGAAGATCTCCATCTGATAGTTTTTGAACTCTGTCCCATTGTCACTCCTGATGTATTTAACCTTTTTCGCCATAATATTCTCAACCTTGGTTACCATCTGAACCGTTTCATCCTTTGACTTCAGGAAATATACCCAAGAGTATCGAGAGAAATCATCAGTTATCACCAAGCAGTATGATGCTCCTCCTAGGCTTTTTACATTCACGGGACCGAAGAGATCCATGTGAAGTAGGTCTAGGGTACTGACAATTGAATTAATCTTCTTGGTGTGATGGGATTTCTTGTGTTGCTTTCCCTTTTTGCACGATAAGCATTGGTCTTCAAAGTTGAAATTCTTCAAGGGAACACCCAGCACCAGCCCATTCTTGACAATGTAGTTCATTTTCCGAAGATGAATATGCCCCATTCTTCGATGCCATAACTCGGACTCCGATTCAGTTGCTTTTGACAGAAGACACGATTCTTCTGTTGCCATCTCAGTCGACCTCATGTCCATAACATACGTATTCTTTTCCCTTGGAGCCTTCATTACTATCCATTCATCTGGTATCTTGAAACCAGGATACATCACGATCGCTTCATTCTTGGTAAAGTGCACAGTGTAATCTTTGTCACAGATCTGCGATACACTCAGCAGATTATGCTTCAGTTCTTCAACGAAATTCACTTTCTCTAACGTCATTTTACCATTAGTCACCGTTCCAATTCCAGTAATCCTTCCACCACTCTCTCCAGCAAAACTCACTTTTCCTCCCTGAACAGGTTTCCATTCGTGTAACAAACTCTTGTTACCCGTCATGTGCCGGGAACAGCCGCTATCCACAACCCATTGATTGTTTGCAGCCCTGTTCAACTGTTCCTGCACGATTAAAGCAGAGGATTAAAATCTGGGGACCCAAGACCTATTGGTCTTGGGTCGATACATCCCGTACTTTGGCTGTCCAAAGTTAGTATCAGTATGATATCTGTAAGTCCTAAAAGGATACCTTCTTGTAGATTGACTATGAGGCCATCCAAACCTTCATGAATTAAATGAATTATTACTCATGATTTGGTTGTTAACAGGGAAAAACTGAGATCGATTTCTTTGAAAACCTGGATTAGTCCAATTTCTGAACTTTGATGAGTTTTCATTTTTACCATTATAGTGATTACTGTTTGTTCTGTTCTCAGTTTTCGAAGGCCTCATACCTCTGAATCTCTGCTTCAGAGGGCAATTAGCAATCAGGTGTCCTAATTGATTGCATCTGAAACAACTCCTGTGTTCAACTTTCTTATCAATAGTTGTTTTAGATGTTGAGGCTGCATTACTGCCCGTTTGTATAACATATGGTGGGACATACGGGTTTAGTGGAGAATTCTTTTCATTTGATTTATGTTCCTCTCCACATTTTGGTAATACTGCCTCTTCTTTTGTCTCACTCGACTCGGATGACTTGTCCGAATTTGATGAGACAGGACTAGGAGCAGAAATCTTAACATTAGAAACAGGCTTACTCGTTTCGCCTTTACTAACTTCTGGATCTTTAATAGTAACCTTAACCGGAACTTTCTGACCAATTTCAACATCAACAGATTTCTGATTACTAGGATCATAAGTGTAGTTATGATTATAAGGTGGTGGAACTTCATGATATCCAATTCCTCCCCTTTTAACTGGGGAACTTTGATCACTTACGAGGTGATCAAGTATAGCGGAGGAATTTCTAAATTGCTCATGTTTTATGTTTAGTTCCTCCACTTTCACCTGGTGATCAGCTATCTGTTTATCCCTTTCAGCTATTAGTTTGGTTTTCTCTTCTAACACCTCATAGCTAAGATCAATTACTTGTATTTTTTCAGCTAGACTGGCTTTAAGACTTCTGATATCTTTCTCACTAGCTTTTATTTTTACCTTGTAACTATTTTCTCTAGCTTTAGTGTAATGATGATCTTCTTTTAATGTTTTAAATTGTGCATCCAAACTAACAAACTGATCAGTTATTGTTGTCAGTTGTTCAGACAGATTTTCACATTTCGTACAAGGGAGTTTAGTATTTACCTCGGAGAGCTGATCTGTCACTTCTGCCATGTAAGCTTGATTTTCTCCAATTAGTTTCTCACTTCCTGCGGTTTCGATGTTCGCCAAATTGGCCTGTTCGAACACTTCCTCCACATGCAGATTCCAGTTGTACTCCCCGTTCTGTCTGGATATCATGGCCCTATTCTCATTTCCACCCCCACTCTGTTGTGTAGACCTGTTTTGACTGCGTTCTACACGTTCATTTGTGCAGTCTTTAGCAAAGTGTCCATTCTGTTGACAGTTATAACACCGCACATTTGACTTATCAAAACCTGGTCTTTCACCAACAAACTTTCTACCTGTCTTCTTCATAAACCTCTTAACCCTTCTTACAATCATCGCCATCTGCCACTGCAGATCCATCTCTTCCAGATCATCAGCATCGATCTGATCATAGTCTTCGTCTAGCGTTGCAGGATCAACAATCTTGCCTTTAATGTAATTTTCATACGAAGCAATGAAAGATGCATAAAGAGAAAACTACTGTTCAGCAGATTTAACACTCATGGGCATCTTAGAGTAGTTGTTGTTAGGAACACTTGAAGCGAAACTACCCTTGGTTGCTTGAGGTTTAGAAGCATTTGTACCTCCAGCTACAAAACACACATCACCATCCATGTTGAGAGTTACATGACCTTCATGTGTTGAGTTAGCGCCCGAGTCTCCCTTAGAGTAGTAAGCAGATGATTCAGACTTCGAACTTGAACTTGAGTTAACTTTTGCACCATACATTCCCGGATCCTGAACCTGATCAGTTGGTGTCTCTTTTCGAACCATGTTAAGTTCAAAAGTTCGTAGTTTGTTGACTGCTGTTTCCAAGTCATAGTCGGCAAACTCTTTGTCTTCTCTCATCAAGACAGTGTACATCTCCCATTTCGGTGGGAGAGCATCAAGGAGTTTTTCCACGATCTCATCTTCTTTGTAAGTAATGGAATAATTGCTGAGTTCAGTTATTAGGTGATAATATCTCGTGATGATATCATCAAGTGATTCATTCTTCAAGTACTTGAACACAGAGAATTGGGTTTTGAGTAGTTTAATCTTTGATGCACGAATTCCCACATTACCTTCAAATCGGTTTTCAAGTGCTTCCCATAGCTCTCTCGCGGTTTTATACTTCCTGAAGGTGTGAAGAATCTCTTGTGGAAGAGCCATTGTAATCGCTGCATGAGCTTTGCTTTCAGCCTCATACATTTTCTTTTCTTCCTCTTCCATCTTGTTGTATTTCTTAATCTGTTCACGACCCTCATACAGAGCAGTTGGTGGAATGTATCCGTCTTGAATGCACACCCACATCTTAGCATCTTGGTATTTAACATACTGCTCAAACCGATCCTTCCAAGCCACGAAATCGGTACCCTTTAGCATCTTCGGTGCCTTAGTAGCTGAACCCGCTTCCACTCCCATCTTTACCAGTTCCGTAATATTTATTGAAGTCATCTTTTACCAAACGAAGACACACAGAAACCCGAAAAATAAAAATTTTATTCTGAACAGTACTGTAGGCGAAGTTGTGGATAACTTCGCTTGAGTCTTAACTTCGCTTGAATTCTTAACTTCGCTCCCTTTTTAAATTCGCCTGATTTGGCTAAGTTAAGCACTCTAACTTCGCTCTTCTTTTTAAATTCGCCTGATTTGGCGAAGTTGTGGATAACTTCGCTTAAGTTAAGCGAACTTGTGAGGTAGGCGAAGTTGTGGATAACTTCGCTTAACCTTATATCTTCGCCTTATCCCTACAAACAGTAGCGGCAACTTCGCCTGATGAACACGATGATTTTGTAGGTTTGATTTCTGGATTTTGCGAGGTATGTGAAGGTGTAATGGGTTGTTTTTGATGGTGGGAGGTGAGTAGGACACAAAAACTCGGTAAACTCGTCCCGCGAATAGTCGAACGGAACGATTTCTACACCCGCGTGATAATCCCGAACCACACAATCACGAGCAAAAGCTCTGATACCAATTGTAGGTTCCCAGCCGGATCTACACGGAATATCTCGTTCTACGTAGGTGCGGAATCCCTACGTAAGACGTTACGAGCGTAGAAGACGATACACGTTAACACGATCAAACACACGTTACAATAAACAAAGACACGTTGTATTGCAACTGGAAACACGTGATTCACTGATCACATATTACACAACTCGTAAACTCGTTACAACTCGATTCTAATTCTATACTCTATTTTCTTAAACTGCCGTAACCTAGCTGCTTATAAAGCACGACAACTTCGCCTAGCATGTTTAGGCGAAGTTGTCCCTAACTTCGCTTGTTCCACAAGTTCGCCTATATCAGCGAACTTGTGAGAACTTCGCTTACATCCAAAACACAAATCCAACTAACTCGATTACAGACACTATATACTGAACTACTGACATCATGTACCAACAAAATTTCTCCATGAGAGCCCATGGTGTGAGACGATTCTATGAGCAACGGGCTAGCATGTTCTGAAAACGCTCCCAAGCATGCCAATATTTTCCCCCCGGTTCCATGTGAGAAGAATGAATTTGATCACGAAGAACAGCCTCATTGGTAGGTGAGAAGTACTTCTTGATAAAAGCTTAACGTAACGCCTCCCAAGTAGTGAACGTGCCAGGTGGCTGCGTGTCAAGCCAAGTAGCTGCTTTACCTGCAAATGAAAACAGAAACAAATGTAAGAAAAAAGCATATTCGGTAGCACCTTGTAAATTAAAAGTTTTAAGAACGCGGTAAAGTCGGTTAATGTGAGCCGGTGCATCCTCGTCATCACGCCCATGAAACTGATTAGTTTGGATGATGTTGTTCATGACATATGACGGAATCTTCCATGAGTTGGGATTGTCGATCTCGGGAACGATGATGCATGATTGGCTTCCGGTTAAGCAATCGAAGGCTTGAGCAGCAATTGTCCTATTGTCGGCCATTGGGACGACTGGTTGACTTTTCGGACATTCTGGTGGGGAACTGGGTGGAGATGATTTTTGTGACGAACTAGCCTCGGACTTCAACGGAGAAAATTCAATATCAGCTAGTGGTGGTCCTTGCGAGCGAAGATGTGGCATAAACCTAAAAAACGCAATACCCTAAGTGAGTAGACTCTAATACTAAAAAATGAACAAAAATAACCTAAACTTAAATCAGACTCCTACGACTCAAACAAAAATAAACTAAACAAATAGCATGTATGTAGCAGATAATTCCAAGTAAAGCTAAAAATGCAATTGCTAAGAGTCCCCGGCAACGGCGCCAAAAACTTAATGTGGTGAAAACATTCAATTAAATATTAACTAAATTAAACAAATAATAAAAACTAGACCTAAGACTCAACTAAGCAAAACACCGGCAAGTGAACCGATCAATTGTACTAAAGCTAAGTAAGTCCGGAATATCGAACCCACAGGACTCTATAAATTACGTAAATTAACTAATTAGACTTGACTTACGACACGACTATTTATTATTAATGTTTTAAGGGGGTTTTTAAACTAATATTAAACTAAGTAAGTAAATAAACAAGTAAACGAGAAATAAACAATAAATCACAAGATCGAAACCAATAAGAGAAGGAATCTACCTAGGTAAGAATCCCATGCATCAACAATCATCAAGCAATGGACAAATAACATGATTATGGAAACTGATTTCTAAACATATTCATCTAACAAACCCTAAGGACCCTTGACCAAATCAAACAAAATCCCAAAGAACAATTATTAGATTATTAAGCAATCAGTATTATTGATTTCCTTACAGTCATCAATTAGGGTTAATTAATAGTATCTAAAGCAAGCAATCTTACGAAATACTAAACCCTAGATAACTTGATAAACTTAACATGGCTTCATGAACAAGGATCAACACAATAAGCAAGACTATTGTCACTAATCTATCCTAGCATGCAATTGACCAAGACACATGAACAACTCCTCACCTTACAACTATTGGAATTTAGCAAAACATTCAAAATCCTAATCAATAATTAACAAGCTTCTATGATCTAATAGGCCTATTCAACCATAATAATCAAAACACCAAGTAGTTGATTAAACATAAACCCTAAATCTAAAGAACACAATCAAGAGATAAAAGATCTATGTGAAGCCATAATTAATAATCAATCAAGATAATAAATACTTATACGCATCATGAAAACAAAATCAAGTCTTTTACTATTAATAAAACGAAACCATAATCAAAACATTATCCAAAGCAAAAATCATGCGTCAAACATGTTCATCAAACCTAGGTAGACATGAAATCTAGCCTAGAATCATTATTAAAAACAATCCTAAACAAGTATTAAAAACAAAGAGGAAATACATGATAAAAACAATGAACAAGGAACGATAGTTAGAGCGATAAAACCCTTTGCAATTGATCCTTGAACACCCGTATAAAAGAACTCTCGATCCTCCTTGGTTCCTAGCTTCAAATCACCTTCAAAACCTTAGTTCCCCTCTTAAAATCGGCTGCAATATGTTGTCTTTTCATTTAGGTTTATAACCCTCTTTATATATAAACGAGCTGGGCCTTAAATTGCAACATATGGCTGATCAGGATGCCTAGGCGCCCCGAGACCGGCCTAGCCTTCCCCGTCGCACGGCGCAGCGCCCTCTAGGAGGAGATTTTTCTTTTTTTTATTTTATTAAATACTTTGTAAAATCTTGATAAATCTTCTTCCTTGAACTCCAAGTAATGCTTAGAACTTTCTAGACCTTCTTTTCCTTGACTTTCAAACCACCATCTACATGCAAACAAATCAAAACACTAAGTGGAATAATCATTTAATCATTAACGAGAAAAACGAACTTAAACTTCTTATGTGATGATAGAAAGGATTAGATTTAATGTTCAAGACACAAAACGATATAAAACATGATAACTATAAATAACTTGAATCAAAACCTTAAATAATAAAATACTAACAAAACACGAACTAAACCAAACTCAAAACATTAAATAAACATAACTTGACAAGGGATTCGAGATGTATAAATAGACGTATATCATTGCTCAAAAAGGTATATCATATATGTACCAGCTTAATTATAATCACAGTTGAACATATTACATCTTTGGTTGTCGTAAAAAATGATGCAGGTAATGCAGGTCAAGAAAACAATGTCTCATGCGCAGATATTGATGAAGTTGTTAATACAGTGGTTGCATGGGCAAAAGAGGGTATTTAATTATAAATATAAACCAAAAGGGGTTGAAGGTATTTATTTATAGTTACAATTATTTTCAGTCAAATTTAAAGTGAGTTGTTTTTTATTTAACAGTTGACACTGGATTGTCAACAAGTGATAGCCTCATTACACTGAACTCTCCATATCTTCTGAGAGAGGTTGACGTATTCGCTAGTGTCACAGTTGATAAAGAAATAATTTCAAAGTATATATTTTTTTGTCTTGAAGACATTTGGGAGGAGGTATACAAGTCCACTCACACAGAATCGTTCAAGATGATCTTTGAAAGCTACTGTCCTGGCATTTATATAACCACCAATGCAATGGATGCATTCATTGAAGTAATGAAATATGAAGAAAAGAAAAAATCTGCAGCATCAACGTTCAGATTCTTTGCTTCAAGCACTGTGCTCGTACAAATTAATCTATTTTGTTTGTACTATTAGAAAACACACAATAAACGCTTTAATCATTTGCATTTTAATTATTATACATACAAGTGATCATTATGTTGAGTCAATGGGTTACACAGACAAAGAAAGACTGGATGCGTTTTCAGACAACATCGAAAAAAAATGGCAATTTTTGGAATTCCATCACTCAAGGAGGTTGCTATAGTTCTCGTGCCAATTCTACAACGCGGTCATTTCTTTGTGGTTGCCTTCAATCTTCAAACAGGAGTGATAGAATTACTTGACAATAGTGCAAATCAAGAAATACCAGCTGATGCAAAGTTTAAAAGCTTAGAAGACAAATCAAAAGCAATTAGAGAGAATTTTGAAGAAAGATATGGAAAGACTCCTGATATACTGGTAAACATATATATACCTTTAACCCAAAAAACATTCATACCTGTTATAAAAATTGTCAAAATACTTAAATTGCTTTCTATTTTGTGTAGAGAAACGTCTTTTGCATGTATCTTAAAACAATCAAACACCCCATTACTCAGAAAATCCAAGTAGCAACAATCAATAGATTGAAGATGACATGGAGAACAATAAGTAATGGAATTGATTGTGGTATTTTTGCTATGAGACACATGGAGAAATATGATGGGAAGAAACCATGGGGGTGTAATATCAAAAAGGAAAGCCCTAAACAACAAAGACACCTAAGATGGTTGAGGTCAAAGTATTTGTGCAAAATCCTCCTCTCGGATGTAAACCAACACAGAAATACTCTTATCAAGAAAGCACTGCTATTCCATGAAAATGACGACACTCGTTTAACCTGAGAAGAGTTGATTGCTGAACTTAAGAAAAGGCAACAACAAATTTGAATGATTTCAAAACTGACTGCTATGTACTTTAAGATACTTGTTATGATATGGACTTATGGAGATCTCTAGTCTTCTGTTATCAGTTTGTAATGCAGTTTAAGATAATAGTTGCATGTTGAATCAATGTTTTAACACAAACATAAAAATTTTATTATTACCAAAACACACATATAAACACACCATCACAAACATACAAATTTTATTACTACTAATCTCTGGGTGACACACATAAAAACACACCATCACTACATCATAAACACACCATCACAAACAAACAAATTTTATTACTACTAATCTCTGGGTGACACATAAAAACACACCATCACTACATCATAAACACTCATGAAACACCATCACATACTAATCTCTGAGTGACATAAGAAACTTCAACTTCAATTCCATTGAGCAATTCAGTTCAAGAATTGCCTTGCCCAAAAGTTTTAACTCGTCAAGCTCTCTCTGTCCTACATCAACAATAAACAAAACAGCAAGATCTCGGATAGTACTAGCGGGAATTCGAGTAAGAACTTTTGCAATGACATCCCTGGCATTCAAGCTGTTGCTAATCTTTACAAATTCTTCAGTAAGAGTTTCCCGACAAGCTTTATCTATCTCGATTTGAGCCTAAATATGCCTTCTGAGGGCAGCCTTGTAGGATCTAGATGATGATGATGATGATGACGAGCAATCCATTATTAACTAAAAAAATAATTTAAAATTATGTAGGTATATGAGTTTCACAAATGTGGTGTAGGTATATATAACCAAAAGGCTCACAGACAAAACAAAAGGGTGTCCCACGCTTGGGAAACGCAACCGGACGGATCGTAACTCTGTAATAAAAAAACAAAAGGGTGTCCCACGCTTGGAAAACGCACATCTCATGTATTTTTGTTTAATCTAGATATTACTTGCATTTATATCACCTGTCAGAATTAATTGATCACAATTATACTCACCTGTCAAAAATGTCGGGAAAAATATTATGGTAATGATAGCCTACATTAAAGTTAAGCTATATCTTACTAGATCTTACTATATTTTACTACAAATCAAGCTTAACTACATTAAATTACTGGTTATTCAATCACACTAACAGTTTCAGAAAGACAATAAAAATGTTTTCTTCTGACAAAACCTTGAAGACCATAGTGAAAACAACGATGGATCTTGATAAAGAGAAAGACGACACTTTGTTGAAGACAGTCGAAGCGATTAGGGCTACACTCGCATTCGAAAAAACAAAGACCTTCGACTCATGTAAAATCATGTTGTTTGAATACGACAATTAGTTTCGAGCAATGGTTGCTGATTATCAGAAACAACAGTCTGAATGCTACGACTCAGTGTGTGAGACCCTGGTTGACACCATAACTACGGTGTCAACCAACATGAGTTTTAAGGCGATGGGGGCGGAGACTGTGGACAAGGCGGAGTGATAGTGATGTTAGCTTTGCTTGTCTTGGTTTTTTTGTGATGTATTGTAATTAATGGTACTTTTTGCATGCCATCTTTTGATGAATGGTAAATATGAATTATCTTAAAATACTTTCTTAACATGTTTTATGTATTGTAATTAATGGTACTTTTTGTGATGCATCTTTTGATGAATGGTAAATATGGATTAATGGTTCTAATCTTTCTTTGTTAAAAATGCGTGTAATCAATTAGGTTAAAATATGTTATATATTTGTTCAAAAGGGTATTACTCTTGCAACACGCTACTGTACAAAGACATATATAAATATCCTAAAACGCTAGTAACACGCATGTATACAACAACTCCTCTCTAAACCCTCCTATATATATATATATACTTATATATCTAGTTTTGTTTTCAATAAAAACTCATTTTTCACCATGGAAGAAATCTCATCGCTGACCACCACATCCAGTAACAGAAGCAATCGATCTCAGGTTTATTGTTTTTGTGGTCAAGAAGCCATTCTAATAACATCAAGGACCACCAAAAATCCAGGTCATAGGTTCTACAATTGTGCATCTCAGATTAGTGAAATTGCAAATAAAGTTGGAATTCATCTAGAGTTGTTGACCATAAACTCTATATTTTTTTTTAACTTAGGGCAAAAAATGTGATTTCTTTATATGGTCTGATTGTGTTTCGTCCACAAGATCTGATGTGTGCACAAGATGTACATACATAATTCCTATCTTGATAAGGGCAAATATGTCATTAGAGGATCAACTTGCAAGGAGTGTAGATTCAAGGATTGAATCAGAAAAAAAAAAGTGAAGGTATTGTATTTTATTTGCTTCTTGTTGTTTTTAGGGCTGTTAATTAGTTTTGTAATTAAAAGCTAAGAAACTTTGTTATGATTTTAGACCAGCTATTATGATGTATTTTTATGTTTCTGAACGGATTTAAAGGTCTTTTAATGAATAGTTTAGTTTGAGTGTTTTCAAAATCACCGTGTATTTATTTCATTAAAAATAGGTTAATATAAAAAATTAATAAAAATATGTTCCCTCCTGAGTTTCGAACCCGCGATATTTGCAATCTATGTTTAATCACAAGCGCCTCAACCGTTTGAGCTACACCCTGAGAACGTAATAGAACCTCTTCTAATATTTATATAACGAAATTTAGAAGTTTAAAATTTTCATTTTTACCCGCCAATTAATCGAGTTATCTTCTGGAAGACTCAAAAATCAATTAGTATTGACCAAATAAAATCTCACAATCTCACCAAACCCTAATAAATGATCTGCTAGTGTATTTATTGAATTCTCATCAATCTCAATCCTACCAAACAGCTTCGTTAATCTCAGGTGAGCACCAAATATTTTTGCTTTTAGTCAATTACATTTATTGGCGTTAATTAGTATATATATATATCGTTGATGACACAGTTAATAAAAAAATTCTTGGAAGATGGATAAGTTTTGGATGTCAGTAGACGACAGGTGCAGTAAAGCATATAGAGATGGTGTTAAGGCATTTCTACATTTTGCAGTTCGTAATTGCAAGGAGATATCACCACCAATTTCTGTTTCATGTCCATGTGTTCGGTGTTTGAACCACGTATCTCTTAGTGTAGACGAGGTAGAACATCACTTGTGGAATTGATACGAATTATACTACTTGGATAAAATATGGAGAAGCCGACACCAACATTCCAACTAATTATGTTAATAATACTGGGTTGACCTGCACCTACATTCCAACTAATTATGATAATAATACTGGGTTTGTTGACACCAACATTCCAACAGATGCCTGTGAAACTGTAGAAATGGTAAATGCTACAAAAGACAATTTCAAAGGCGACAAGAAGTATCAATAGTTTCTACAACTACTTGTTGACGCTGAGAAGCCCCTATATAAAAGATGTCTTGACTTCACCAAGTTGTCTGCATTAGTACAACTACTTAACTTGAAGAGCAAGCACAGAGTATCTCATAAGTTCGTCGATGAACTTCTGAAATTATTGAAAAAGATGCTACCTGCAGATAACGAAATGGTAAATAATATGTATGAGCGCAAAAGGATGATGAAGGCAATGGGCTCAGGATATGAAAAGATACATGTGTGTATCAATGACTGCATTATTTACAATAAGGATTACAAGGATTTGGAAGCATGTCCAGTTTGTAACAAGTCAAGGTAGAAGGTGGATGAGAAGACTAACAAAACTTACATAAACACGCCCGCTAAGGTACTATGGTACTTTCCGATTATTCCACGATTCAAGCGCCTCCAATCAAAGACCACAACAGAAAATTTAACATGGCACGCCACGAGTACCAATAAACCCAGTGTTTTACGCCACCCATCAGATTTACCAGCATGGAAAGCCATAAATGACAGGTACTCCGATACCATCGGAAGCGATCCAAGAAATCTTCGTCTAGGGATTTGCACGGATGGGGTCGACGTACATAGAGGCAACAGAAACCACAGTGTCTGGCCTGTTTTAGTAGTCAATTACAACCTTCCACCTTGGATGTGTATGAAAAGAAAATTCATCATGCTTTCCTTATTAATATCCGGAGTACCAAGAAACAATATTGATGTGTTTTTACAGCCTTGAATTGACGATCTAGCATCTTTATTTGAGGTCGGGGAGCCAACATATGATGCATATAAACAAGAAATGTTTACACTACGTGCAGTTGTGTTATGGACGATTAATGATTACCCTGCTCTTGGTACACTATGTGGTTGCCCTTACAGTGGATTCAAAGGTTATGTGGTGTGTCTGGGCGACACTCAGTGTGTTAGACTTTATCACACAAAGAAGCAGAGTTATGCTACCCACAGAAGGTATTTATCACATGACCACTCTTTCAGAAAACAAACAAATACGTTCAACGGAAAAGAGGAGATGAGAACCGCTAAAGAGCCTATGACAGGGGAAGAGATATACGACGAGGTCAAAAACATTAACAATGAATGGGGAAAGGGATCTGAATCCCTAAGTGGGAGTAAGAGGAAAAGGGATAACACAACACCGCATCCATATTGGAAGAAGTTCAACATATGGTACCAACGGCTAAGCTATTGGAAGTATTTACCTGTCCAACATTGTATTGATTTGATGCATGTTGAAAAGAATGTGGCAGAAAGTATTTTCGGGACGTTGCTGAACATTCCTGGTAGGACAAAAGACGGATCGGTAGCTAGAAAGGATTTGGAGTTTTTAGGGATCAAAAAGGAGTTGCAACCGAAAGCAAAAGGCAACAATACATAACTGCCTGCAGCATGCTTCACATTATCAGCGCAAGAAAAAGACATGTTTCTTGAAACACTGTATAAACTGAAGGCTCCACTAGGTATTGTTCTAACTTCTCTAGTTTGGTGAATCTTAAAGAAAGGAAGCTATAAGGCCTTAAATCACATGATTATCACATGCTTATGCAACAGTTTCTGCCCGTTGCAATACGGTCCATCATGCCAGAACCAATGAGAAATGCTATAATCAGGCTTTGTTTTTTTTTTCAAGTCAATTTGTAGCAAGAAATCATTGTAGAAGAGCTTGATAAGATGCAGGAAGAGCAAATAGTTACACTGTGCCTGCTGGAGAAGTACTTTCCTCCTTCATTTTTTTGATGTCATGGTTCACTTAACCGTGCACCTTGTAAGAGATAAAATTATATGGGCCACCATGCTTTTGTTCGATGTATCCCTTTGAAAGGTGTATGAAGGTTATCAAAGGGCATGTGCGAAACAAAACTTATCCAGAAGGGTGCATTGCTGAAGAGAACATTGCGGAAGAAACAATCGAGTTTCTGAGCGAATACCAAAAAAACATCAAGAGTACTGTTGGTATTCCACATGATAAGCATGATAATAATGGGGAGACAATTCCTGTCACATGTGTTAAATCAGTTGAAGTTTCTCCTGATCTTTTCAAGAGAGCACATTTCTATGTGCTACAGAATACGCCTGAAATAGCGTCGTATATCGAGTAAGTATTACTAACATATATACTCTAAATTATATATATATATATATTAATTCACAATATATTATATATACTCCTACTTGCAGACAACACAAGACCTCTTTAAAAAACCAAATGCATGGTAAACGACAAGCATTGCCGGAGAAGGAGCATACTTTAAAGTTTGGTGACTGGTTACGCGACAAGGTAGATCAATTTATTAAATCTTCTATAATTTTAAAAATTCTTTCATAGTTTCTGCAATGTAGGTGAAGAATCTAATGCTTGTAATGAAATTCAGGTTGAAAGAGAGCTAACGGGCTCCCCAGGTTCTGCATCGGAAACCGTAAAGTGGATTTCACATGGAGCACACCGCAACGTTTACAAATACGACTCATACGACATCAACGGTTTTTGAATTCCGTACAAATTCTCATGATGGTAGAGTTTACCAGAATAGCGGGGTTGGTGTAGAGGCGGATGACATGCACATCAAAAAAGATGTGGTGACGTATGGACAAAACTTTTATTTTGGGGTTTTGCAAGAGATATGGGTCCTAGATTATCATACTAAAAGAATTCTGGTCTTCATGTGCCAATGGGACGACCATAAACATGTCAAACATGATATTCTTGGTTACACGTCGGTCGACCTACACAAATTTGGCCACGCAAGCACGCCAGGTGTTTTATGTTCAAGATCAGCTGAATAGAAAAAAGCATGTTTTCCTCATGACTCCACCCAAGAATTATAGGCATTCGTATGACGAGGTTAATGAGGAATTTAGTACGGTAACTTTCCCTCATGAGGGTAATACATTGCCACTTGTACCACCAAATCAACTGCTTCGTAATGAGTCCCCGAATGATTACTGGTGGCCCGGGAAAAAGCCTACAGCAATTCGTAATGGAGATTGACACCGATGTCGGCGTTGTCGACCCAGTAGTTGTGTTCGTTCGGCTAGTTAGATGTAAATAATGTTTAAATATAGTTGTGATACATGATATCACCATTCTTTACTTTGTACTAATTAATTCAAACTAAAGAAATATTGGTTGTTTTTAATAATATTACTACTTATACGTACAGGCCGGTTTGTTGAATTCATTTCATCTTCTGGCTATTTTTGTCAATTGGTGTCAAGTTCAAACATACATCATGTTACATCGATAAAAGTCACAATTGACTTGTAGTGTACCATAGTAAGATCAATAAAGTCATTACACTCATAACTGACTCGTGCTATATCAAAGTTACATTAATACAAAGAAAGCCCAAAAATGCATCATGTTGTCTAGGGTGTTCATGGTTCGGTGATAGTCATCATTTCTCGTCTGATGGTTTTGTTTCTTGCACAACCTCTATTTGGTTATGTTTCAACATACTTTTCAATAACTGGTTTCCTGTAAAACATTATCAACTCATTTTATAAAAAAAGACCATTATTGCCTCTTTTCACTAACCTGCATACCAAAATTGTACCCTCCAGACTTTGAAGAAGCCTTTGAACAAATAAAATTCAGTTTTGAAAAACCGCTTTCAAACTCAATGACATCACCAGTAACCTAATTTAAGATTTGGTGATGGCATTGAGTTTTGGAAAGGATTTTATCAAAATCTAAGATCTTTGGTGTTGGGCCTAGTTTTGTGGTTTGAGCTTGTTTATATTTAGTTGGGCTTGGATTTTGGGTGCACATGTAAACCGAGAACACTTATGTGTTCTCGGTGGGCTAGTTGTTGTTTGGGCCGGCCTAGGTGTTTGGTTATCCTATATATAGTTTACATCTTGTATAGGGAAAAGGTTGTTCACTTCCAGTTTGTGTTTTGATTTTTTTGTAAGTGCTTAAGCACCTGACGTGTTCAATAGTATACGTGTGTTTTGAAGCAACCTTGTGTTATTTACTAGTTCTTATTTGTGTTCTTAAATCACCGAGTGTTGGTATTCCGCACCAATACTCGTCTGGTTGATATCATATTGTAGTGATCCAGATTCGAGACTTACAATTGGTATCAGAGCCTTTGACGAACTCAGGCTCGTTATTGTGATATCAACGATTCAAGAATATCACCTGCAAGATTACAAGGTGTTTTTCCGGCGAGGCTGTGTTCGGAGAAGAAGATTGAACTAATTTTGGATAAAGATTGGATTTGACTTGGAATTAAAATCAAATTCCACTTTATTTGGAAAGTTGTTTCAATTCGGTTGAGGTTTTCTTTGGTTTTTGGCTCCTTGTAGATCTCGGTCAAACAACTGGTCAACTAGTGAGTTCTCAGCTGACTTTCTTGGTTTTCGGCCACTAACCATCAGTGTTCTCGGTCAAGAAGTCATCAACAAGTGAGTTCTCGGTCTGTTCCTGTTCTCGGTCAAGACTTGGTCAATATTCAAGTTTTCGGTCAACAAATATTCAACAACTTGAGTTCTCGGTAAAAGGGAATTATCGGTCAAAATTTTGGTCGACAAGTGTGGTTCTCGGTCAAAGAATCAGTCAACCGACTGGGTTTTCGGTCAACTGTTCAACGTGTTGGTTTCTGTTTGGGCCTGTTACTCTTGAACTTGGATCATTTTATTGGGCTTAATCTCAATTGAACCAAAATACAACTTTTAATCAGTAACAAATTTGAAATGGCACAATTAACTAATGGCAGCAATTCAACCAACTC
The DNA here is from genome assembly GCF_021521415.1 of Bidens hawaiensis. Lineage (NCBI taxonomy): Eukaryota > Viridiplantae > Streptophyta > Magnoliopsida > Asterales > Asteraceae > Bidens > Bidens hawaiensis. The sequence continues at coordinate 147,929 of NW_027496207.1, forward strand.
ATCACTTCACTAGGAACTTGACTCCATCATGGGCACTGCTACTCATATACCACGTTTGTTATCTCACGAGGGTTTCAGTGAATGGAAATTCCGTTTCGAACATTATGCCAAAATGAAAGATTCAAGATTTGGAGAAGTATCGTGAGGGGACCTCGAAGGATTACTTATCAAAGGGCTGGTTCAAGTGAGGTTCTTGTGAAACCAGTTGCTCAATACGATGATGATGACTTTGCAAAAGTTGAAGAAGATGAGAAAGATTTATCAACTCTAACTATGGCACTTTCACCCGAGATTTCTCTCCAGTTTAGAGAGCTCCAATCAGCAAAGGAGCTGTGGGCCGCATTGATAGAAGTCTATGAGGGTAATGAGGAAATGAAGAGAAGTCGCCAGGATTTGTTGGGACAAAAGTTTAATATGTTTAATCATGTTCTGGGAGAGACATTGGAATCTCAACTTCAGAGGTTTATATCTCTAGTAACTGAAATGAGAACTGCTGGGATTTTTCTGCAAACCTTAGAAATTAACAACAAACTAGTGAACTCTCTGCCGAAAAATTGGGATATGAATGTTGCAGTTATCAAAAAGACCAAATATCTTAATAGAATGAGCATGACTGAAATGATTGCCACCATTAAAGCATGCGATATGGATGATAAACAACGAGCAATAAATCATGCGAGTTCTTATAGTGCTGCTGGTTATAACGTTGCCTCTAATAGTGCCCTCATGTCTCAAGATAGCTTCTCACTGTTCAAATCTACTCAACAACCACCACAGGGAAACTTTCAGATGTTCTCGTCCACCCTTGGTCAATCATCGTCGTCAAATTCACCTAATCCAGCTCCAGTATTTTTTACCAAATCTGGTCAATATGCCAGTGATTCTGGCAAAACCACTCCTAATGTAAACTCCAACCAGATTCCCACTATACCTAAAGAAACTTAAGAAAATATTGCTCTAATGGCGGGATTCATGAATTGTTATCATGCATTTCTTGCCGGAGACTTGATTCAACCAGTGGTCATTGCTGAACTTGATCAGATTCATCCCAATGATGTTGAAGAAATGGACATCTTGTGGCAAATTGCCATGGCAGTTTTCCGTGCAAAGAAGTTTACCAAGAGGACGGGTAGAAATAACTAGAACATTCCTAATAACCAAAAGGTGGGTTTTAACAAAGAGGCACTGAGATGTTACAACTGTCACGAGCCAGGTCATTTTGCTCATGAAAGTACTAATCCAGCTAAGGAAGGAAATACTGAAAGGGCCTTGGTTCCAGTTGGAAATGCTCGCGGTGAAGCTGGAGGTAGTTCTGGAAATGGTGAAAGAGGTATGGTTGCTCAAACGTTCTCATGGGAAGGTCAGATGGCTGCGCTGAACATTGGGAATCCAACTGCAAATTTCGCAACAGTTGAGGAATCTAAAGAGGAGAACACTGCTGAGGAGAAGGTCAAGGAGCTCCAGTTTGCATACATGGCGTTCACTTCTCCGAATTCATCTGAGGTACGTTTTCAACCATGTTCTTTAAATTGTGGTGAGAAAATTGAGATGTTTCAACTTCATAATGACAGACTAATTAGAGATATGGAAAGAATAAAATCAGAGAGTTTTAAACTCAAGAAAAATGAAAAAGGTTTTTTAGAGAAAATTGAATCTCTCAACAAAGACATTAAGAAACTTAAGTCTGATTTTAGTATTAAGAGCTGTCACTATCTTGATGCTAATCAAGAAATCGCTGAGTTGACTGCTAAATTAGAAACAGCCAACTCTAAAATTCTAAATTTGACTAGCAAGTTTGAAAAGGCTGAACTTGATTTTAAGAAATTCGATGGTTCCAGTAAAGTTGTCAACTCAATGATTGAGAATCAGTTGTGGTGGAAGGAAAATGAAGGTGAGGGGATAGGATTCAGTCAAGTTCCCCCACCATACAACCACAACTATGTTCCCACTCCTGTTACCAAAGAACAGGAAGAAAAGATAAAGGATTTGAAGTACGGTAAACAAGATAAAAGTGAAGGTACTGGCTCTACTAGTGCCGGTTCATCCACTTCAAGTGTGAATGATTCTAACGTGTCTACTTCATGTGCAGAAAAATTAATTGTGAAGGAGTGGACTGATGAGGATGACGACCCCTGTTTTGATTTTGATAATAATTTTATTTCTAATGTTTCTTTAGAACTTCATGTTTTGAATTATGTTATTCCGACTGTTTGTGTTGGCTCTGTTTTAAAGAGCAAGGATACTTGTGTGATTGATTCGGTTGAAACCTTAAATTCTAATAATGTGATTTCTAATAAAAACAAAATTTCAAAAAATTCAAAAAAATCAGAATAATATGTTGCACCTAAGTTTGTCAAGGAGGGATGCTCAAATGACAAACAAGGTGATAAGTTCAAAAAGGAAAATGTGAATTCTCGCAAATCTAAACAGACTGGTCCACACAACTAGTCCAGACAAGGAGCTGACCAGAGTGAATTTTTCATAAAACGTCAGACATGTTTTAACTGTGGCACTCCTGGTCATATTGCCAGAAACTGTCCACATCGTCCATACATTCCATACTATGGATTTTATCAAAGGAATATACCATATGTGCCACATAATGCATATAGGCAAAGGTTTAGACATTATTCGGATAGTTCCTTTGACGATGATTGGAATCGAATCAAATATGGCAGGTTTAGTCCTCATCAAACCAAACCCAACATGATCAAAAGAAGGGTTAGTAAGAGTGTTTCAAGTTCAAAATCTAATCTAAACACTAACACTAGACCTAAACAGGGGAAGAAGACGATTTCATCTAATCATTCTACGTCTAAAACACCGGAGATTTTGACAAACATTCGTACTTATAATTCCAAATCTTCCAGACATAAATGGTTGCCTAAGTCTCCAGCGAAAGCATTAAATCATTCTATTTTTGATGATCAAAAGGATATGTCATGGCAGTCAGAATCGACCATAGATAAGTCAGGGTCACCCAGTGTAAGCATGGACTGGGTACCAAAATCTAATTAATTTCGCGCTTCATGCAGGGACAGCTATGGAGGAATATCATCAGACCTTGGTATGTTGATAGTGGTTGTTCCAGGAACATGACAGGGGACATCACCCAGCTACACGAAATTCATACTTTTAATGGTGGGTATGTGTCCTTTGCGGGAGGAGAGAAAGGAAAAATCACTCAAAAGGGTACTGTAAGTAACGGTGTGTTGAAGTTTGAAAATGTTAATTTTGTTCCAGAATTGAAGCACAGTCTTTTAAGCATGTCGCAAATTTGTGATAAAGATTTTTCAACTCATTTCACTAAAAAGGAGTGCTTAATTCTGAAACCTGGTATAATCATACCTGAAGAATGGATTCTTGTTCGATCGCAATGAAAAGATAATGCTTATGTGATCGACATGAACCAAAATGTTCCTGACAAAATAACATGCTTGTTTTCAAAAGTTTCAGAACATAATGCGATGCTTTGGCATCGTCGGCTTGGTCATGCTAATATTAAAAATCTAAATCGGCTTGCTAAAAACAATTTAGTGCGTAGTTTACCAATCAAATATTTTGTGACCGTTGAAAAATGTGTGGCTTACGCTTTGGGAAAACATCATCGAAAATCTCACAAGTCTAAGTTAATTAATTTCATCTCATCAGTTTTCCAGTTACTTCATATGGACCTCTTTGGACCCGTCCATGTTCTAAGTTTGTCTCGTAGTTCTTACTGTCTTGTAATTACTGATGACTACTCACGTTTTACCTAGGTATTTTTCTTGTCAAATAAAAGTGAAACTGCAGATCTGATCAAGAAGTTTGTGGTATTAATGGAGAATCAACTGAATTTAAAGCTGAAAGGTATCCGGTGTGATAATGGTACGGAATTCAAGAATGCAGTTCTGAATCACTTTTGCTCAGAAAAGGGGGTACTTCTTCAGTTTAGCGCTCCGAGGACACCGCAACAAATGGTGACGCTGAAAGAAGAAACAGAACTTTAATTGAGGCAGCACGAACGATGTTATGCGACTCCAAACTGCCTCTGTTTTTCTTGGCAGAAGCCATCAATACAGCGTGTTATGTTCAGAACAGGGTGATAATCAATAAGTCTAAGATGAAGACTCCATATGAGATCGTTTATGGTCATCAACCCACTGTCGCGCATTTCAGAGATTTCGGGTGTCCATGCACATTACTAAATCTAGAAACCACTCCTAAATTTGGGGCCGCAATGGATGAATATTACTTCGTTGGATATGAGGGAAATACAACATATCGGGTCTACAACAAGTCAACTAAGCAGATTCTAGAGTCTTATGAAGTTCGTTGGCTAGAAGAAAATGAGACGGATGCCCGTGTCGGTCCCGATTGATTATTCGACTACAATGAGTTCTTCAATCCGTTTAACGTGTTTCCGGTCATCATCACAGACTCTCAAGGTGGTTCCTCAGTGGAGATCACTCAAGACAGTTCTCACTCACTGTCCCATATTTCTCCGTCCCTGGATGATGAGGTTATTGAGATGACTAGTGCTTCTACCACAACCGATAATCAACCCATCCAATCTTCAGAGACAAATCACTCACAACCAATCTCATCTAAGAATACTACAAATTTTGAGGGGGAGATTTCCGTTCGTCAGATATTCGGGAGCACACTATTTCCCAACGCCATTCCAGATGAATACGTTGCCGACACCTCGTAATCTCACAGTACAGCAACGTCTGGATGGAAAAATCCTCTTACTGATTCTGGGGAGAATGTAACTAATATTCAACCTAACAGTGATGTTTCTGATCATTCGATTCCCTCAAGAACCCAAAAGAATCACCCGATTGAGAACATCATAGGCCCCATTGAAGCGGGTGTGTCCACCAGAAGTCAGACCGGACACATAAACAACTGTATGTTCTCCTGCTTCATATCTCAGATTGAACCGAAGAATGGTGAGATGGCCCTTCAAGAACCTAGTTGGTTTGATGCTATGCATGAAGAACTGAATCAGTTTGATAAGTTGAAGGTATGGAGATTGGTTAAACTGTCAGAAGGAAAGAAAGCTCTTGATACAAGATGGGTATTCAGGAACAAGCATGATGACACCAGGGTTATTGTTCGTAATAAGGCTCGACTGGTAGTTCGTGGGTTTTGCCAGGTAGAAGGGTTAGATTACACAGAAGTCTATGCTCCAGTGGCTAGACTTGAGGCAATTAGAATTTTTCTGGCATATGCGTTGTATATGGGTTTCACAGTATATCAGATGGATGTTAAAACCGCGTTTTTGTACGGGGAGGTCAAAGAAGAAATATATGTTGATCAGCCACCGGGTTTCGTTGACTCTAAGAAGCCAAATCATGTTTACAAGTTAGACAAGGCTCTGTACGGGTTACATCAGGCTCCACGGGCGTGATATGCTACACTGACCGCACACCTACTTGACCATGGCTACAAGCGGGGAATGATTGATCAAACTTTGTTCCGGAAAACTGTTGGAAAGGATTACAGGTTCGGAAAAGTCCAACGGGAATTTTGTTACATCAAGGAAAATATGTTGAAGATATGCTGGCTAAGTTTGAACTTCAAGATTCAAAGAGTGCTAACACTCCAATGGCAGAAAGACCACTATTATCGTCTGATCCTGAAAGGAGTCCCGTAGATCAAACATACTATCGATCGATGATCAGGTCTCTGATGTATCTCACAGCCAGTCGTCCCGACATAATGTTCGTTGTCTGCCAATGTGCTCGCTTTAAGGCTAATCCTAAACTCTCTCATTTAATTACTGTTAAACGTATTTTTAGATATCTGAAGGGACAACCGAAGTTAGGTCTTTGGTATCACAAACAATCAGAATTTGATCTTTATGCTTTTGCTGATAGCAATTATGGTGGAGATGACATTGACAGGAAATCCACGTCAGCTGGCTGCCAGTTTCTCGGAGATAGGCTCATTTCATGGCAGTGTAAGAAACAACAAACAGTGTCTACTTCAACAGCCGAAGCAGAGTATGTTGCTGCGTCCGCTTGCTGCTCTCAGGTTATCTGGATGCAAAATCAGTTGCTAGATTACGGTTTGGAATTTCTTGACACTCCTATTTTCTGTGATAATGATGCTGCCATCGCTATTGTGAAAAACCCAGTCCAACATTCTAAAACCAAGCACATCGATATTAAAATTCATTTTATTTCTGACTGTTTCAATCGAAAACTGATTCATCTTGAACAGGTCCACACAGATAATAATGTGGCGGTCCTATTTACAAAACCGGTCGGAACAGCAAAATTTAACGTGCTTGTGAATTTTCTTAAAATGCTACATTTCGAATATTGAGTCTTTTTGGGAGTAATTTTGTACTTGTTTTGTTTAATTTTTGCACAAATATAGGGGGAGAAAAATTAAAAAGACAAAAATAGTGTGTGTGCGTTGCCTTTATTTAAAAAAACTAATAAAAAAATTATTAACATTCATTTTTGCTTAAAATTATGTCGGTTGCTCAAGTTTGAAGGACATATACTTGTATATGGTTGGTCCGGTGTTCTATCTGTAGTTTCACAGGATAGCCATTTACCTGATGACTGAAAGCACCCGGGGCGATTATGATATGTTGTTTGTGTTTCGTGTTCTTTTACTTAAAATTATGTCGGTAACTCTGAGTTGGAAGGACATGTGTTTTCATGCATGTTTGGTCCGGTTAACCACGTGTGGTTACAATGGATAGCCATTAACCTGAAAGCTTAAAGAGACCGGGGTGACTGAATGCTTAACACGTGTGTTTTACTTAACTCTCCGGGAAGTGATATTACTATTCAGTTAATAGCTTTTTAGAAGCTCCAAAAAATTTTTCAAACGGAAATTGATCCAACCTTTGGAAAGTGATAGATAAATTATTTCTGTGTGCCTAACGGGTGAAGTTATTAGGCTTAAAAGGCTCTAGAACAGTCATTGGTGTGTATGGTACTTTCCACGATGCGTAAAAGTTAAAGTGATGTAAACTAAATTTGCTAAACTTAATGTGGAGAGTCATTTTGAAGACAGGTGCATGTCTCCAGATACATCTCTCCAAATGATAGGCAAAAAAGCAATTACCCAGTCATACACGAGCCCGTTAGTGTCTTGATCACCAAAAATAATGTACAGTCAAGCTATTGCTACTTTTATTATTAAAAAAAATCGTGATTGAAGTAATTTATGTAGAATTTATTTCTTTATCAAGGCTTCGAGGGTTCAAACTAGAACTACAGAGATGGGGGCATGCAAGTAAGTCCGGTCATGTCTCGAATGAAAGGCTTGTCAGTTTACTGGCACTAAGTCCAACGTTCAACCTTAATTTTAAGCCATGCTTTGTATGAAAATTATTTTGATCAAGCACTAGGGGGTTGGAGTCAAATTGGGATGATCTGGGGAAAGCCAAATACGCTTTGAGAAGAGATAGGAGGCATCACAGGTCCATGAGTGATGTCCATTTAAGCTTTATGCCTAACTGAACCTTAATCATATCACTGATGCGATGAATGATCATGCTAAGTATGGGATACACGCTATCAATCTGTCTCTTAGATGTCATAATAATGCTGAACATGAATCCTTGTGACAGCCTCTTAAACGATATTATTCCATGTTCGGATCTTTTCATAAAAGGGTGGCGGTTTTATGAAGAACTGAAATTTGATCCCGACGTTAAAATAAAGGGAGTTGTCTTACTTGTGTGTGAAAATTCCTTTGTGTTTTATTTTATTTTATTCTGTCCTGGCTAATTTTAATTCTCTTCAAAATTACTCTCCTTGAAACGTTTGTTTAAAAAAAAAGGGATTTGGATCTTTTCCTAACGGATGTTTAACTTGTTTGGGCTGGTTATTGATTTCTGGCTTATTGGAGCCCGTTAAGGAGTTTTCGGCCCTCTTGGCCCTGGTATAAATAATCTGTTTAAAGGGTATTTTCTCTCATAATTTTAACCCTTCAACCTTCCTAACCGAGATCCTTTCTCTCAATCATCTGTGATTTAATCTCTTCAATTAACCTCAGTTTTAAAAGTGTTCATCTTTGACTAAGCAGGTACTAGACACGAATGATATTTGGGACTCATGTTCTTACAGTGTGTTGGAAAAGGCTACTGTAACTCGATTTGATAAATCAAAAGTGGATTCTTGACTATTTAGAACTTTCGGTGGAGTTCTCAGTGTTGATTATGGGTTTTCGGTTGACTAATTGTAGATTATTTACAGGTTTAATGAAGGTTTTTGGGGGATCTCGGTAGGTTGAAGATGATGACACATGTTCCGAGGTGGAATCCAAAGGGGTTCTCTGCCCAGCTGGCAAGGAGTTCTCGGTTTGACTTATGTTGACCGAGAACTCCCATATATTATCATATATCGTTCTCAGTCACCCATTGACAGAAAACCCCTCTGTTCTCGGTCAATTGTTGTGACCGAGAACCCCTGTTCTCGGTTGTTTTTCATTGATTTCTGTTGACCGAGATCCCCCCCTGCCTGGCCCAAATTCTCACTGCTTGGGCCCAGATTCTCATTGTGGTACACTATTGGGCCACTCCATTGTAACCTGGACTGCCACAGAAGTTCATTTGAGCCCACCATGTTTAATAATCCAAATGTTTCTTAATTCATAGATCAAATATCCATTACCACTATCTAACTTGTTAAGTTTGGTGCAGATATGACTGATCAAAATCCGTTAAAGTTCGTAGACACTCATAATATAGCTGGTCATCTGTATGATCTGCCACTGGCTCACAAGGAGTTCAAGTCGATGATTGTTGGACTGAATACTTGCATGATCTCTCATGCTCTTCGTGAGAATCCTGTCATTTGCAAGAAGATGGTCACTGATTTCTGGAAGAATGCAAAGATCAACTCTCAAGGGGTAGATGGAGTTACTTCAATCGACTCCAAAATACAGATGAAGCCTGTTACTGTTACTGAATCCATTATCAGAGAGGTACTTCTGTTTGGGGATCAACCTGACTACCCAACAGAGTATTCTACAGCCGAGGTTACTGAAGTAATTACTAGAATAAGGTATGAAGGCACTTATCCACCGGAAATCAAGAAGCTGTTTCACCCCTACTGGAGATATCTATTGCACACGTTCTTCACATGAATCTCGGGAAGAAAGGGGGGTTCAGATGAAATCAGTCACACTCAAATGTCTGTCGTTGCTGCCCTGATCATGGGTTGGAATTACAACTATTCCAAATTTGTCTTCAATGAAATGATGAGCAATCTCAGGGAAAAGAAGAAGGAGATGTTTTTGATGTACCCAAGGTTTTTCAGATGATCTTTGACTCTCATTACACTGATTTGGTTAAAACTATTGAGACCTTGGATATGAAGACAATGGGACCCAATTCCTTTGGGTTAACGAAGCAGTCGAGAAAAGGAGCCAAGATAGTTTACAGGGGATTAAGACCCCTGGAAAAATTCGGTCATTTTGCTGAGACCGAAGCTGAGCTGTCATAGCTCAGGTTGCTGACGAACACGTGGTACCCGCTCAACCACGTGCTGCTACATTTGAGATCTCCGATGATGAAGATGATGAAGAAGAGCTCCGTCAGCCAAGTTCTTACTGATGATGAAAGATTAAAAACCCTCGAAGCTGCTAAAGTCCTATTTCAGTCAACTGCTCGGAAGCCTCCTCCGACAGTTACTGAAGATGCTGAGGAAGAGTATATTGAAGAGCCAACTGCTGATCTCATTCATCGTAAACGAAAGAGGGATGATTTGATATCAAGAGTTGGCAAGTGAAGTTGAAACAACCAAAGCCTCACCAACACTAACAATCACACCAACACCAGAATCAACCTCCAGCCCTCAACAAGTCACCGATCAACCAATATCAAATGTCCCAGAATCACAAACTGAACCAGTTGCACCTTCTACTGGGCCAACATTTATGGACCTGCTGTCCAGTGACTTCGGTGATGATTTTGATTTTGAAACAGATATTCCACATTCCGATGCTGCAAATATTCCATCTGGGTCCTCCAGTCAATTTGATCAAGGTCAGTCTAATTCAGATGTTTCCGAAAAGGTGGCTCAAATCCTTGCTATGCAAGAAAGTTATCATCAGAGCAACGGAAACGGAGTGGTTCTCGAGAATACTCCTGTGGATGTCCAAGCTCTACAAAGACGAGTTTTTGAACTTGAGCAGGATTCGGTAATCAAGGATGTTCGCATTCAGGAGCTTGAGGCCAGCAATTCAGATAAAGACTCCAAGATTAAAGAATTGCAGTCCAGAATGGGAGGTCTAACAGCTATGTATCTCGATCTCCAGCAAAACCTATTTCAGAAGTTTGGAGATGAGTTCAAAAGTAATGAAGATATGGTGTATCAAACTCCCACTACTGATCAAGACAAAGATGACAGGAAGAATCAGATTCTCTGAAACATTATCTGGATGCACCATCTGTTACAAAAGAAAAGTCTAACAGAATTAAGAAGAAATTACTTGAGAAGGGAAAGAAGAAGCTGCTGGTAATGAAGAACTCAGATCAAAATGCTGTGTCTTCAGATCACCCAGAGAGATATGTTGTTACACTTCAAAAGGGTTCTCTGACAAATACGGTGATCGATCTGGGGTTCTATCCTGGGGTTTTGATGCAGATAAGAGTATGTGGTGGGTCAAGAGAAAGTCAGGGACAATGGAATACTATAAAAAGATGAAGGACTTTGGCTCTTGGACTAAAGTTGATTTGAGTGACTTAATAAATGCTCCATTTTCAAATCCATCACACGACAAACGGGGAACAGATTTCAGGAACTTTCTCAAGCGTCAAGTTGATAGAGGCTTTCCAAATATGCCAACTGCTGAATCTTTCCTGAAGAAAGCCAAAGGAGTCTTGGATCCACGAACTGGGAAAACCATGGTGAATGTGATGTGGCCTCCCACTAAGAAAGCTACGTACATTCCTGTTCCAGGTGCCATTCTCGATGGTACATTGGATAACATGAGATTCTGGTTCTTTGATCCCTTTACTGCCACAGCTGTTGTCAAGCTACAAAAAGGGAAAGGTCAATATCGCTTTGTTGACCCTAAGGATCTGTTGAAATTTCATGAGAAGGATATCAAGACACTCAGTACGCATCAGATTTCTGCTGATGGTCTTTTTGAAACAGCCGCCAAAGAATACACACGCATGGTGGCATCTATCATCAATAACAAATTTTGGGTTGGAGGATTGAAGGATGCGGATCTTAATTACATGGAGGAAGAGTAAAGACAAAGCTACAAACCAAGGGGGAGATTTTTGGGCCTAGTTTTGTGGTTTGAGCTTGTTTATATTTAGTTGGGCTTGGATTTTGGATGCACATGTATTTAGTTGGGCTTGGATTTTGGGTGCACATGTAAACCGAGAACACTTATGTGTTCTCGGTGGGCTAGTTGTTGTTTGGGCCGGCCTAGGTGTTTGATTATCCTATATATAGGTTACATCTTGTATAGGGAAAAGTTTGTTCACTTCCAGTTTGTGTTTTGATTACTTTGTAAGTGCTTAAGCACCTGACGTATTCAATAATATATGTGTGTTTTGAAGCAACCTTGTGTTATTTACTAGTTCTTATTTGTGTTCTTAAATCACCGAGTGTTGGTATTCCGCACCAATACTCGTCTGGTTGATATCATATTGTAGTAATCCAGATTCGGGAGTCACATTTGGGAAGTTTAAGATCTGTGGAAACCTTAGATTTTTTCTGCTTGGCCAAGTTTCGAATTCACATAACATATATAAAAGTGTAATAAATTTCAGTCACCAGTTTTATTGCAGTCATTAAAGTCTCTGTTGTTATATAGTTGGTTTTTGAGTGTAGAACACACTATAACTACATACTAATTACTACCTGTCAAAATGGTTTCCACACGCTTTGGAAACGCACAAAAGCTAACTAATATTGGAAATTAATTACATTTATACCTACTACCTGTCAAAAATCTTGGAAATATATTTATGTAATGATAGCCTACATTCAAGTTAATTAAAATAAAAAAACTAGTATATCACACGCTTTTGTACGCTTTAAATACCTGTCAAAAATCTTGGAAATATATTTATGTAATAATAGCCTACATTCAAGTTAATTAAAATAAAAAAACTGGTATATCTTACTAGATAGGCTACAAATCAACTGAACTACAATAAATTACTGTCTCAACTACCAAAAATTAAATTTTAGGTCTATTTTGTTATTCACTCACACTAACATCTATTTTAAAGTTAATTATAAAAAACAACATCAACTACGCTTCAAATACGCAACCAAAATATAATAATAACATTTAAAGTTAATACCAAAATATAATAATAACATTACATTAATATAGAATAACTAATTACAAAAAACTAATTCCTAGCATCCGATTCCATATCTGAATCTACATCCATCGGATTCTTAGCTTCTGGAGTCCTACCATCAGATTCCGTATATGAATCTACATCCGGATTCTCTTCTGGAGTATGAGAGGGCATGATCCTCTCGTACATGCCATCCGAGGTGTAGGTGGAGTCCTTAAGCCTTTGGAGGCGATGGTTCACCTGAGTATGGAATGCCCCATAAAGGGACATAGCCTTGAAGTCCTCCACGGAGTTCAACTCAATGTGTGCCACCTCGATTCCCGAGACTACCATATCAATGTTGAAATAGTCAGCTGTGGTGTACCCAAGCCACCTAACCATTCGGTTAAGTTGTTGGTACGTAAAGGTTTGAGGGTGGACATAGTCCACAAACCTCACCCTTTGATTCTTCCGGACGGCGCCGGAAGAAAAGTGGAAAAGAATGGTGAAAAATGTGGGGTCGTAGTAGATGGGGGCATGAGTACACGGTTTACGTTCGATCCATGTTGAAGCCATTATCGAAAATTAATCCGAAGAAGGTGATTGTGGATTGTGGATTGTGATTGTGGATTGTGATTGTGATTGTGATTGTGATTGTGGATTGTGATTGTGATTGTGGATTGTGACTGTTATTTAAACACCGTCTGACGCCGACGGTACATCTCCCTGACAATTTGAAATTGACGGCACAAGAAACTGGAAAGACAATGATGACGTTAGCCACTCGTCAAATCAACGTGTGGCCATTAATTACGTTTGGACACACTTAAAAATATTTTATGTGACCATTTATCACTTATAGCCACACATAATAAGTGTATCTGTGACAATAAAAAACTTAGAAAAAATAAAACTAAGATACTCTTTGGTCACACAACCTCTTATAAGTGACCATTAATTATATTTGGACACACTTAAAAATATTTAAGTGTGACCATTTATCACTTATAGCCACACATAATAAGTGTATCTATGACAATAAAAAACTTAGAAAAAATAAAACTAAGATACTCTTTGGTCACACAACATCTTATATGTGGCCATTAATTACATTTGGACACACTTAAAAATATTTAAGTGTGACCATTTATCACTTATAGCCACACATAATAAGTGTATCCGTAACAATAAAAAAACTTAGGAAAAATAAAACTACACTACTCTTTGGTCACATAACCTCGTATAAGTGGCCATATATTTTAAGCGTTTTAGCCACATTACTAATATATACAATGGTTGTTCGTCATATTTCACCACATTATTAAAAATGTGGCTAACAAATGTGACATTAGGTCACACAACGTAATATAAGTGGCTATATATTTTACCTTTTAGACACATCTCTTATCAATACAGTAGCTGTTCGTCACATTTGGCCACACTATTAAAACATGTGGCTAGTTAAATGTCACAGTTTGTGGCTAATGCATGTGTTTTTGGTCACATGTATCAAAGATCAAACAAACTATGACTGTAGGTCACATTTCGCCACACATTTTTATAATGTGGCTAGATTTTGTTACAGTTTTTTTCAAAGTGTGGCGAAAAGTACCTGAGTAGGTATAGAATGGTCACATGAAGAATAACATGTGTGGCCAAAACATTCTGGAAGGTTTTCAAACATGGTCAAAGACCTTTTAGCCACAAATTTAAGCCGAAGTGTGGCAAATCGCCCGGACCACATGTGTGGCTAAAAGTCGATATTCACGTAGTGCTAGCAATCTGATCGAAAAGTTTCAAATAAGGGGCAACAAGACTGAAGTCATTCCAATGAGTCCATATGATAAGCTGCAAACTGAAGATGGTGAGGATAAAGTTAATGACTCACTACCGAAGTCTAGTGGGAGGGCTCATGTACCTAACCCACACTAGACCCGACCTAGCTTTTGCTGTTGGTGTTCTAGCTAGGTTCATGCAGGCCCCTTCGAAGGTACACATGGGAGCTGCCAAGAAGGTGCTTAATTATGTTGCAGGTACTATCAACCTTGGTCTGTGGTATGAACATAAAAATGAGTTGCAACTTGTTGGCTACACAGACAACGACTGGGCTGGATGTATGGATGATAGGAAGAGTGTCTCAGCCAATGTATTTCTTCTTGGAAATGGAGCAGTTTCTTGGTGTTCTAAAAAGCAGAAGACTGTGGCTCTCTCTAGTACAGAAGCTGAGTATATATCAGCCACCGGAGGTGCATGCCAAGCTATATGGCTTAGAAGAATTTTGAATGATCTTGGGGTTAAACAAGAAGGAGAAACTGTCATGTTCTGTGACAGCAAGTCATCTATAAATTTATCGAAAAATCCAATAATGAATAGCAGTTCAAAGCATATAGAACTCAAGTATCACTTCATTCGTGATATGGTCAATCAAGGGCAAGTAAAGTTGGAGTTTTGCGGCACTAATGAGCAGCTAGCTGATCTCATGACTAAAGCAGTTCCAAAGGAAAAGTTCGTTCATCTCAGGTTCAAGATTGGAGTACAGGAGTGTGCATTAAGGGGGGGGGGGGGGGTGAGAATAATGTCACACTCCAGCCATGCAATGATGATGTGGAAATATGCAAAGAAAAACGTAATGCACGTGGCTAAGATGGAGTCAATTTTGTTGAGCTTTTTCTTGAGTTTTTTATGCATGTTATTTGAATTGTTTTCAGTTGAATAAGTTGTTAGTCTTTGCTACTTTTTTGGTTTGTTACGTTAGCTGTACTCCTATATAAGGAAGGTTTCTTTTCATCTTTATGTACTGCAATTTCATCACTTTCATTAATAAATAAAAAGCTCTTTTGTTTATCTTGTGCATCTGGTTCAATATCATTGTTTTAACACAAATAACGACATGCAGTATGAATTTGGTGAAAGGAGAGCTAAACTTCTATATTATTTTGTGATTAGAAGTAAACCTTTGAAGATGTTGAAAACAAAAATAATCTCCATTCTACAATTTGCAACCGTTGGATTCTGGGTTATATGCTTCACATGGACAAGGTAAATATATATCCCTTGTTATCACAATCGTAATCTTGTAATGTGATTGAGTTTTAGTAAAACAATACCCTAGTTGCAACCCGTGGACAAGGTAACCTTAATCAAACCAAGCAAATTCACGTGTTCTTGTTTATTTTACTCTTCCGTGTTTATGATATTATTGTTCAGTTGCGCAGTTGCTCTTATATCTATACCTAACAAGTGGTATCAAAGATGAAGGTTCAAAGGTTTGAAAGGCTTACTCATTATTCCCTCCTGTTTGCTGAGGTTTGAGGTTCCGTCACATGCACAGATATGATCGATTTCCTTCATCTTCGCGATTAGTGTTTCCGGTCTTGGAACCCTTGAGCTGCCGATCACCATTAGCCACCTGAACACAATGCCACAGCCATTAAGGTTTCACCTTGAGTCAGCGCCGCCATCATTATTAACCACCACTTCATGTTTAGAGACTAGAGACTGTCGATTAGAGGAAATAGCAACCGCGGCCGCCTGTTCTTTTTTCCGAACTAGTTTCTCGATCGGTATCCGTATTGGATCACCGGTCCATAACCGTCAAGTTCAGGCCGCCAGGGCAGTGCCATTGTTGTATTTGCTAACTGTTGCAATTTGCTTCCTGTTTTCTTTTTAAGATGGTTGAAGTTGAGAAGGTTTAGATTGGGAAGTTAAATGATACTGATTTCACTTGGTGGAAAATGCAAATGGATGCACTGCTTGGTTAATCGTTCATCACCTAAAACCTTAATACATGTTATCTATCTATACTCCAGGGTATAAGACAAAATACAAGCTATCCTTCCCAAGTTATTGTTGGTTATTTTAGTGTTATTGGATTAACTTGTCGATGGAGGAAATAGCGTTAGAGATTAAACGAGTTAGGTGACGCGGGAGTGCGGGCTTGTTTAACAATAATGTTATTTGGGCTTTGTTATTTGGTTTTATACTTGGGCTTAAGTATAATGATAAGTGGACTTATGATTAATTATTTGGGCTCATGTGAGATATGGAAATTGGTTTATATATGCCGATGTTTTCATTCTCTAAAATTCTCTCAATCAATCGACACACATAGAACAGAGAGATGACGATTACTTCTTCTCTTTTTCTTCATCACATTCACAGAATCATCAAAATCCAATTCCAACTACAGAAAATCTATGTCTTATCCGATAAATCATTGCGTGTAACCCGCAAATAGGTTTATCTGAAAGTGATTCACGATTCAGAGATTAATCCAGGCAATTGTTCAAGAAACCAAGATTGAAATCAAGATTACAGGTTTGCATCATTGATTGAATTCATCCTCCAGGTACGCAATATATACAACAGTTATTGCTTCCTAAAAGTTTTCACCTCATCAAGAAGTTACGCATAGCCATATGCGAGAACCGCCTTTGAATTTGACCCTACAATCTCCCACTTGGCTGATATACCAAAATTGTCTTCTAGTCTTCTATGATCACCATTGTGACTCCTACAACTGCATACAAGTTCTTTTCCAAAGTAGCTTTGACGGTATGGTTGAATAGTCAGGCGATGAATTCATACATAACTCTTTTCATTAGTGGTTGTTCTTTCAGCTTTAGCAAGTCTTATTGATGCAACGGTAAAACAATAACGAAGATCAAATCACGTTGATTCTTGGAATACCCGTGATGAACTTCCCAAAACTCCCAGAATCCCATCCAAAGGTCAAGGAAAATGAAGAGAAAATACAGTATTATCAAAATTTAAGTCTCTCCTTTCACATTACATAAACGTCATATAAATAGACTTTCTAATACGAAATGGGCACAAAAAGGTCATGGGCCAAACACAAACCCAAAGAGAAAAATGTAAAATCTGACAAGAAAACATAAAAAAGGCCCATAACTTTATTTAGGAGACGTTTTTGGGCTTCGGACAGGGGCTTGCCACAATGTGCTCCTCGTCTCAAGCTTTCATTTGACTAGTCATAGGCTTGAAACGGAGCTTCGTAGGCCAAGTTATGCCCGTTTTCGTGGCCGCCTTTGGAAACACGATCATAGACCACCAAATATAACATGGCACACACCTCAATACTTGTGCCCTCCATCATTTATTTTCCAAACTTTAGTAGATCCACCTCATCCATAATTATGTGATCTTTATCTTCACACACAATCACAACTTTTCATGCTTTGTTTCAATTTGTGACTCGGATGTCTGCCATGGTAGCCACATGAACAATGATAAGAGTTTTCGCCATGTTGTCGCACTGCACTATTTGAGTGACTTATTGCATTATTCATTTGATTAGTTACATGTTATCACCAGTATGTCACTAGCTGCCAACCAGTTTTGATATAATCGGGATAAATCGGATTGGTGATTTCGAAATTGTATATTTTTTTTTACGTTTTAAATTGAACATACATATTACTCGTTACAATCAGAAGATGTTGTAGATTGATTATGTGTGTCTGGTCAAACCAAAATCAAAATTTTACGAATTGCTACTGAATTGCAGCTAGGGGAATAATAGGGATATATGTGTTTAAGATAACAGAAAATTGGAATGATGAAACTGATGCTACAGATCGATGATAATAGTGCAGGTTGAGTTTTAATAAATTTGTTGCAAGGGGCATATCGGAAATAATGGCCATTATTGGCTGTATATTGAAGAATGTCTAAACAGTTGATTTTTTAAGTGCTTGTCAAACTCAAAATTAAAACTGCAGGGTGTTCAAAATAATGGATTGCTATGAATAAACTTGTTGCAGATCCATTTTTTATCAAAGTGCAGCTTGTAAGATTGATTCTACCAAGGGTTTGGGGATTTTTATTTTTCGGAAGGCCACAATTAATTAATATACTTGTTGCAGATCCAATTGAGTTTCTGAAAGGTTGGTTTTACAAGTTTCCATTGGTTGTTTTATGAAAATGTGGTTTGGAACAATGTGGGAATTGATCACCATAACATCATCATCTGAATCATGAAAATTACTATTATTCTCAATCCACGCATTCTTATCTACGCATAACTTAGAAGAATCAGATATCAGAATTACTATCACAAGAAGTCATTGGATCTTTGGTCAATGGTACCTCTCTGGGAGATGACTTAGGCCTCGGTACATAACCAATTCCATAAACTATGTCCTCTCAATCATTGCCATGATTATGAGGCATTTGTGAATATTTTTCATTGAATGGGGGACGAACGTCATTGTAATCGATTCCTCCCTTGTTTTCACATCGAGTTGTGAGTTGACAATTCCATTAACGATTTTTTGAGGAAATATCAAACTTTTCAATGTTAATCTTAGCATGCGCCTGTTCATCATTTACTAAGTTAAATTTAACTGTCAACTCATTAAATCTTTCTGTTTAGTCTCTGTAAAGGCATTATATATCATTTCAAATTGTATTTAATCTTTCAACGTCATTATATTCTCGTTTAAAGTGTTTTGAGACGTCTTACTGCATTGACCAAGTTCTCATTGTGACTTCTTATCAATGCAAAGTTGAGAGCAAAGATGTTCACTTACCTTGGTTTGCACTCCTGAATGTTCTGCATGATTGATTAAGTTGATACGCATTTATGAATCTTCTTTTGCATCTGCTTTGTCATTTACCTTTATTATTGAATCTTCACCTGCTTCTGCTTGAGGATGTGATTTGAGCAAGCGGAACAACTTGATTTTGAATGGGTGGTTGTTGGGTATAGAAAGCAGCTCCTTGTCCCACATAAAAGTAACCACTACCAGCTACTCTGTTAGCCATAGCCATCGTTTCTTGCATTTTAAAGCCTGAGGGAAAAATCGTCAGTTTGCCGAAATCCGAACTTTTGAAATTTCCAGAACTCCCTTTGAAGAATCCAAAATCCCAAAGCAAACTTGAAGCTTTAAACACACCTGTTTGACTAGTTAGTCAAATTTTTAAAGTTAACGGAAACCTTCCCGAAATAAAAACTTTATGTTCCCGAAATAATCCTCAAGTTTGATCAGTGTCATGACTTTGATAAAACTGCCAGAATTACTTCACCCGTGCTAGCTCGAAATTTACCAAAATGCCCTTAATGTTAAATTTGACTCGTAAGTCAAATCTGGTGACCCGAGCAAACTTGAACCATGTCAGATTTACTTTCAAAACGGCCCCTAGTGACCCGTTAACACTTGCACTCTGTAGACAATCTCTAATTTGACATTTACATAGTCAAACTAATAAACCTGGACGTTTTCCTAAATCCAGATATACCCTTGGATTCAACGACTTCGTAACAGCAACTCGCTTGACCCAAATAATCTGTAGTTTGACTTTCTTGGTCAAAATGCATCTAAAACCGATCTTTAACCTAAAATAAATACAAACGAAATTTGCATTTTATTTGGTTTGAAACCAGCAATTCATACTCTTAATTTCCGGAAATGCCCTTGAAGCTTAATTCAAACCAAAATCTCAATTTAAGACCTTGTCATATGTCCAGCCAATCGAACCGATTTCATGTGATTTCTTTTAAAATTTTCACTGTCCCAATGTGACCAAGCAGTTAATTTTTCTTGATGCCTTTTTACTGAATGAGTTACAACTGTAACTGAACTAACTTTGTAACCCGTAACAGAAACGAACTGGACCCGTCGTGATTCAAATCTGACCGGCCCGTTAACAAGTTTGATCCGTCTTTAATATTTTACTTGTTTGAATGTGTCGGAAATGTCCGAACACCTTTGGTAACCGACCCATTAACAAAATCGCAGCCAACATTTTAAGACAAGCCTGAAATAACAGGTTAGTCAATTTCTTGTTTTCTAAACAAAATCTTTGATCCGAAATAGAATCTGACCCGTTGACAAATTCACAACTGAATCCACTGTCCGCTGCTGATACGACTTTTAGTTGTGCTAACCTCTTTGACTAGATGCCTATAAATTACCAGAATGCCCTTTGCAGCTTAAATCAAATACTAATCAAACTTCACTTGCTACTTTCATTTTCTTTTACTATTTTCTTCTTATGAACTTTACTGATGCAAAAGTTTATGATTAAATTTTATAAAATGGTTCATTATCTTTCCCATTTTGGGACTACCTGGTGTTTAATTTAGTGGCACTTGATTGATACTGCACCTTTAAGTATGATCTTTTTCATTGCACTCTAAATTCTGTTGAATTCTTACTGAAGTCGAAATTAATCCATCCTAGCGAGGTGAACCACTAGACTCCGAGTACTATAATAAGTTATCTATAAGTTTTATAGCCTACATCTACCATCTTAACTTTTCAACAATGGTTTCACAAGACACTTTCTTGTTATAGTAACATCCATGACTAGTCTAGCCTATAACTGAATCATGTGGCGGATCCAGAAAATTTTGTCAGTGGGTGCAAAAACGGTCAACATAGAACGGGTCAAATCAAACTAAAACGGTTCAAACCAAAATGGGCCAGGTCAAATGAAATTACATTAAATAAACCACGTATAAAAATGTAAGCAATAAATTTCCCCAAAATACAATAACAAAATACATATTATAGTTGATAAAAACCTTTGCATAATTGTTACAGCATAAAGCGCACTTATGTACAAATAAATAAAATTAAAGTTAAATAATGTAGAATTATAAAAAAGAAATGATACTCTGATACTATCATATTTTGATCAAATTTTTATAATGGTCCAATTAAACTAACAAAATATATCACTATATTAATAACTAATTGACGAAGTGGTTAGACAATTAAACAATCTAAGCTTAATTGTTATTTTGTGAAAGCAAAACTACACTTGTGTTTGAAAAGTTGGCTCGGAATGTTAAGTTTGGGGCACTAAAAAAACACGAATGGGGCACTTGGGGTCTTTGAACCTAATATAGTAGAAGTTTATAGAAGAAATGCGAATTTGAGGGGGTGCATACGCTCCCCCTGGCTCAATACTGAATCCGCCCCTGATTATCATGTTCCTCATTAAAATGTTTAATCAGTCATTATTTCTTCGTGTATAGCACAAAAATCAATGATTATAGTTTTACCTTGAAATTAGATAGATTTGAGTTTTCGCCTTTCATGTAATCGAGTATTATTTTTATGGATATGAGATGTCATGTTTCTTCCATGTGAAAACTATGATTAGATATTCCTTGTAATAACCATCATTTCGAGAGGTTAGAGGAGCTTATGGCTTTCTTACCTTGACACAAAACTAAATCAGTGATTAGTTTGTAATATTAATATCTATTGGAAACCCATTATCATACTAAAGTTTTCCCTTAGCAATATGCTGATGTTTCTTTTTATACATTGTTATTTGTTATTATCTACCATTTAACATTGAAATGCTTAGTTCATTGTTTGAACTTATTCCGTGTGAGTGTGCAGTATCTGGAAAACATTCTCCAACGTAAAAACCGGGTTCTTTGGGTGAAGGCAATGAGCCCTCACTCCCCAACATCAGGAGCACAGAAGTCATAGTCGGCCTATCTTCTGGGAGACGTTGAACACACAACAAACCAACATGGATTGATCGTAGAACCTCAAACACATTGATTGATTTACCTAGACACTTAGCAACCAACTCTAGTGATCTGCCTTCATTGTGAACTCTCCATGCCTGTCAACACAAAATTGCATGACTTTTAAAACTGTATTCAAATTCATTGTACTTTCTTAAGAATAAAAAAGCGTTCACTATTATCACAAACCGGCACATCATCATTCTACACTGCAATCAGGTGAGATAACCTTTTTTCTAAAATGTTATACAATTTTTTTATAACATTGTAACCTGATTAACTTTTCAATGGTGACAGCAAAAATAATTATAAAAAAATCCACTGGCTTCTTTGAACTTGCATTTTCAACATTTCCAGGCTTACATGTCCCATGAGGTTGTTGTAATGTTCTTTGTGGACAAATCCTCTATTTTTCTCTCCACAAATGATTTCCAACACCACTACACCAAAGCTATACACGTCTGATTTAATTGAAAAGACACCATCTCCGGCGTACTCTGGTGCCATGTAGCCACTGTAATGAATCAAAGTTAATGTAAATAATTTACTAGATTAACTGGAATGATGTGAGGATATGTGAATCTCACTATGTTCCAACCACTCTGTTTGTGTTAGCTTCTATCTGATTTCCTCCAAAACTTCTAGCCATGCCGAAATCGGATATCTTTGGGTTCATATCTTTGTCAAGCAAAATATTGCTGACTTTGAGATCTCTGTGTATGATTCTGAGTCGAGAATCCTGGTGAATATACGAAAGTCCTCGAGAAATTCCAATGATAATGTTGTAACGTGCAGGCCAATTAAGGAGTACGCTTTGAGTTCTATCAAATATGAAGGAATCAAGGCTTTTGTTTGGCATATATTCATAAACCAGCATCTTTCGGCTCCCTCTATGCAATAACCCAAGAGCTTGACAAGGTTGCGATGTTGTAGTTTAGATATTGAGATCACCTCATTCTTAAACTCGTGAAGTCCTTGACTGGATGTTTTTGCTAGCCGCTTCACTGCTATTTCCTTCCCGTCTTCAAGTACACCCTACAACATCACATAGTTAACACGTATCATGTATGTATGTTGGTTAACTGAACATCATATATGTAAGTGCTTATTCGTTAAATATTTTAACCTGATAATTAAACCAATTTATCAAATCATAAAACCATATAATAAATTCCAGAAGTCAAGGCAATAAATGTGTCGAACGAGTATGTTGCAACAGTTCTGATCAGATCACTTCACGTATTCTTGACGATTATTTGGATTAATTTATTTAACTTATACTAAGAATTATCTTATAGTACTATAGTAACACATGAACATTATAAGTACCTTGTAAACAGGGCCAAAACCGCCCTCACCTAGTTTGTTATTCGTTGAAAAGTTGTTTGTAACTTTAAGTAAAGTAGACCAGTTAAACGATTGTAGCTCTAGATCTTCGTCATCACTTCTATTTTCAGGATCATGTCCAAACTTGTTTTTGGGTGTCCCTGTGAAGTGAGCCATTCTTTTAAAACAGGGTGTACCGGGTACATATATGCGCTAATAGGTTTAATTTATGCAAGTTAAATTACTATTTGGACCGAATTTAAACTGTATTTCTGTTAATAAAACATGTATTCAAACTTCATACCTCGTTGATGTTGCTTCTTTCTTTTTAAACAATACAGTAAGCATCTTGAAAGTAAAATAACCAAAATCACAAATGTTATGGGGACCATTACAACTACTAGTACTCTTATCCGTCCACTTGAGCTTTTCCTATTTTCTGTTGCACTTGAAATGTTCCTGTCTGCACCAAGATATAATCTTCATGTGAAGATGTTTGTATTCTATGAAGATAATAACAAAAATTAAATAGAAATATTGTTTTGATATACCTAGCTCGGAGGCTGGCATTCGAACATAAAGAGTGTCACCGTTTTCAGCAAACGTTCTAATATCAATTAGGTCACCAAACCATAGCAAGCAACCACTCCCAGGTCCTGAGATATTCGAATTTGTGTAAGCCGTACATGAACAATTGCTTTTGCACATCTTCTCACATTCCACAAGGGTCATGGTTTGGTTATACCAAGACCACCGAGTGTCGGGTAACTTCAAGTTAGAATATTTTATGAACCCGTCCCCAGGTCCACAATCCAAAGGGATAGTTCGTCGGCACCCTTGTGACAAATCTGGAGATGTGGGTTCAAACCCCTTTAAACATTCACTAACCGGGGAGATTTCTATGCTGCACCTCCCAAATGGTCTGCACACATTATACCAATCACATTGATTGCTTTTTGGGGCTAAATAAAGGGTCCATTGTTGTTTGTCTTCGGTCCATAACAAGCGCTCTAAATGACCATTTGGGTGTAACACCACCCGCATTAAATATGAAGTATTTATAAGATCATACCGGTAATAAATTTCTTTTTGATTAATAACAAAGGTGTAGTTGTAAATCGGGTTTGGTCTCAAATTCGGGAATCCGGTAGACCTGAGTCCGTTCCATGAACCTGCCCGGAACTTTATGTCTGGGCCGTCCGTTAGGATCGCCTGAGGATAACCTCTGGTATCAATCCAATATGAAAAATTACCTGTAGCCGGATCATCATCGGATTTCCATGACTTGAAGCGCCTTTCAAACCCCGTAACCAAATTCATACCAAGCTTCATTCCAGGAAGAAAAGTTCCAGTCAGAAAGTCAAAACTTTGCCATATGTGATTTTCTTGATTTATGTCGCCACCTTCCTCGTAAATTATAAAGTTGCCCATATCTAGAAGCTGACTAATCGGATTCCTCACTGATGCCGTGCTTGATGAGTTCGTTGATGACAAAAGGACATTGCCCGTTGTGGTGTCCCGGATAGCTAAAACTCCCTGAAGGGTGAGAGTTAGCTCACCCGAGGTATGCGTGAGTGGTGCATCCCCGTTGGCTACCCATACAACTGTTCGGTACGATCTTTTCTTGTACCAAATTCCGACATAATGGTTCATGGAGTTCCCGGGGCTAAAGAAACCAAGTTCGAAGGTTTCTTGTGGTGAAACGATGGTATCATTATATCTAATGATTTGGTTTGGAGATATGGCGTCTGCACCAAAGGTAAAAGATATTGATACATAAAGCGCAACAAAGAAGCCAAAGATCAACTTGATGTTAGTCACTCTTCTTTCCCCCATCAAAGTATAAGTTAACACAATATTACTGTCACACCCGGCCCTGAACGGCGGAAACAGCCGGGCGCGCGCGAGTGGGGATTGATAATTAAGCACGGGCCATTGCAAACATTCAAAGTAAGATTTTCATTGCGCATGAAATGTTTAATACAAATACATTACATTGTTTAAAAATTACATAAAAACATCCAAGTATAAAAACTGTCGAAGATTTCCACGCCATATCCCCTTGCGCGGCGGGAACAACCACGCGCATCGAAGGGATAGAACTAAAATCTTCCAAAAAGCTAGTTTTAGATGTTCAGCGTGAGGTGCTCTAAGTGTGACTCCATGCGCTACCTAGTTATCTCCTGAAAGACACGTAAAACATTTGAATCAGTATAAACTGAGTGAGTTCACAAGTTTTAGTAACTTGATAAATCGTATCGCGTCATAGTCTTGGCGAAAATCATATTGAAACACATTTCTGATTTCATGTCTAAACATATGCTTGATAAACCGTATGAAAACATAGATCTGACAACATATTACTGATAGAACCGTTCCGCGGGTTACGCGCGAACGTTTCTGGAAAACGTGCTCGTCCATGCAAAGTGGCGCTGCCACTACGAGCTAAAATCATGTAATACCGTCCCGCGGGTTACGCGTGGACATTTCTGAAAAACCGTGCTCGTCTATGCAAAGAGGCGTTGCCCCTAAGAGCTAATCAATAATACCGTCCCGCGGGTTACGCGCGGACGTTGTGCCGGAAAACAAGGCGCTCGTCCATGCAAAGAGGTGCGACCCCTACGAGCGGGCTCAATCCCATAGTACTGCCCCATTCTAGGCACTCGTCCATGCAAAGAGGTGCGACCCCTACGAGTGGGTGGATCAAACCAGCAGTCCCTACCCTTCGAGTTCCAATGGTAAAGTGATCACTTACTCGAATCTGGTGCACTAACATCGAAAACCATAGATAACCGTTCGCATTGCTCATCATGAAACATAATTTAAACACATAATCGCTTGCATAGCTTGTAAGTATACCATGATAAAACATTATTTAAGTACGTGTCCCTCGCCCCGAAAAACAGTTTAAAACAGTGAAAATAGTGAAAATAGGGGCTGTGAGACTCACATGTGGTTCTTGTTAAGGGATTAATCGAGATTCGGGTTTTCTTGGTGTTGGCCTCGGAATTGAAGGTCTAGAATACGATTAAATAACAAGAAGTATATATATTAAGATCAAGAAATAGGAGAATATAAGGGTTGGAAAGTAGATCTCAAGGTTATAATCTCGGCTTACCTAGTAACAGGATCGGAAATGAAAACAACGGATGCTTGGGAGATGATTAGTGCAAGTTTTCAGTTCTTAAGAGAGAAGTTTGAAGTGTGTTTGGGTGATAATTTGGGTTACATATTTATAGGCAAGATTTAGGGAACACAATCCCTTGCTTTAGGGGATTGTAATCTTTTCATATCTAGGTGTAATGATGATAAAGTATGGAAATTATTATTATTTATTTAAAAGTGGAGGTGATTGGTCCTAGGGAGTGGATAAAAGATTCTGATTTGATTTGGACAGGACATGCAGGTCTGTGGTTGGTGAGAGTAGGGTGGCTGACAGTTGACTTTTCATGTTACAGTATGCTTTTTCAGGTGCTTTTGTCAGTGTACAGTTAAAAAGTAGAAATCTCTGAAACACGCAACTGTTTCCTTTTGGGCGGGAATAATTCCCTTATATCTGGAGATTAGGCTAAGTGTTCTGCGCGTATAACTTTGTGCGCATAGCTTTCTGCGTGAAGGACATTTCTTTGCTGCGGGTAGGTACGTAACCTTCTCGCAGTCAGGGACATTGAGTTTCATTTGTAGATTCTCCAGGTGGTCTTGGTATTTCAACATAGTGATCAGTCATGTTGAAGTCAATTCCATCTTGGAGCTTCAGACAAACTAACTCTCAATGTTCCCGCCATGCGGGGAGGTTAGTTCCCCTTCCGCACGCGCATAAACGATTTGGGATGCACCCGCCTTAGCATCATGCGGGACGGTCAACCCATTAGACAACATAAAGTTAAGTTACATGAAAACATAAAGCCAAAACATTCGCGCATGGCGCATATAACATATGCCCACGCTGGTTCTTACATCGCGCGCTCGCGTAGGGCGCACATAACGTGCCCGCGCTGACTCTAACATAGCGCGCTCGCGCAGGGCGCACATAACACATGCCCGCGCTGATTCTAATATAGCGCGCTCGCGCAGGGCGCACATAACACATGCCCGCACTGATTCTAATATAGCGCGCATAATATTCACAATCACCTAATTATTAGGTTGATTACTTAGTTTATAGGATTGGGAAATTACCGGGTGTCACATTTTCCCCCTGTTAAGAGAATTTCGTCCCGAAATTTAGGAGACGTCGCTGGCAGAAGCCATGCTCTGAAAGAGGTGTGGGTATTTCTTGCGTATTTGATCTTCTCTTTCCCAAGTGAATTCAGGCCCACGCCTTGAGTTCCATTGAACCTTTACTAACTTGATTCTGCTTCTGCGTAACTTTTGTTCTTTCCAGTCGGTTACGGCTATAGGTTCTTCTACAAAGTGCAGTTGTTTGTCGATGTGAATCTCGTCCAACGGCAAAATCAACGTTTCGTCAGATAAGCACTTTTTGAGGTTGGACACATGAAACGTATCATGAACTCCACTGAGTTCGGCGGGTAAACGGAGTTTATAAGCAACCGGACCGATCCTTTCCAGGATCTCAAATGGTCCAATGTAGCGCGGATTCAACTTTCCCCGCTTGCCGAAACGGGGGACTCCTTTCCATGGAGAGACTTTCAAAAGTACTCTATCCCCTACTTGAAACTCCAACGGTTTCCTTCGCACATCTGCGTAGCTCTTCTGTCTGTCGCGCGCTGTCTTAAGGCGATCCCGTATCTGAAAAATCTTGTCTGTTGTTTCTTGGATCAATTCTGGACCAGTCATTTGCTTGTCACCCACTTCAGCCCAGCTCAGTGGGGATCTACACTTGCGCCCATACAAAGCTTCAAACGGCGCAGCCTTGATGCTTGTGTGATAACTGTTGTTGTAAGAAAATTCAACCAATGGGAGATGAGTATCCCAGCTACCTCCGAAATCGATCGCGCACGCGCGCAGCATATCTTCCAATGTCTGGATTGTTCGCTCGCTTTGTCCATCCGTTTGGGGATGATATGCCGTACTCATGTCAAGACGAGTACCTAAAGCCCCTTGTAACGATCTCCAAAACCTTGAGGTGAACCGACTATCTCTATCAGAAATGATAGACACCGGGACTCCATGCTTTGAAACTACTTCTCGAATATACAATCGGGCTAACTTTTCCATCTTATCGGTTTCCTTGATCGGCAGGAAGTGCGCTGACTTAGTTAGCCGATCTACAATAACCCAGATCGTGTCGTAACCCCCAGGTGTCCTTGGCAGTTTGGTGATGAAGTCCATAGAGATTTGTTCCCACTTCCACATGGGAATTTCTGGCTGCTGAAGTAACCCCGACGGCTTCTGGTATTCAGCCTTCACCTTCGAACACGTCAGGCACTTACTGACATACGTCGCGATGGCGCCTTTAAGATTGGGCCACCAATACAGCACCTTAACATCTTGGTACATCTTGTCTGCGCCAGGATGTACGGAATACCGCGTCTTGTGAGCTTCGTTTAATACTTGCTCGCGCAATCCTCCCTTGAGAGGGACCCATAAGCGGTTAGCAAAATATCGAGTGTCGTTTTCCTTGATCTCCAAATTCTTAATCATACCCCCAAGGGATTCGTTTTTAACAAACTCTGGTTTCAAGGCTTCTTGCTGAGCGTCTCGGATGCGGGTAGAGAGATCTGCGCGAATGGTCAACCTTAGAGCCTTGACTCGTAGCGTTTTTATTCGCTCCTTCCTACTTAGCGCGTCTGCTACCACATTCGCCTTTCCAGGGTGATACTTTATTTCACAATCATAATCATTCAATAACTCAACCCATCTTCGTTGCCTCATGTTTAAATCCTTCTGATCAAATATATATTGAAGGCTCTTGTGATCCGTAAAGATTATACACTTTGTACCATAGAGGTAATGGCGCCAAATCTTTAGCGCGAAGACAACCGCTTCAAGTTCCAGATCATGCGTTGTGTAGTTCCTTTCATTGGCCTTGAGTTGGCGCGAGGCATACGCTATGACTTTGTTTCTCTGCATAAGGACACATCCGAGTCCTTGATGTGAAGCGTCACAGTAGACGACGATGTCATCCGTCCCCTCGGGCAGAGACAAAATTGGCGCACTACATAATTTTTGTTTTAACATTTGAAACGCTACTTCCTGATTTTCGCCCCAAACAAACTTCTTGTCTTTCTGAGTTAGCGCGGTCAGAGGTAGAGCTATCTTGGAGAAGTTCTCAATGAAGCGTCGATAGTAGCCAGCTAGTCCTAGGAATTGCCTCACCTCAGTTGGGGTTTTTGGCGCTTCCCAGTTTTCGATGGCCTTGACTTTGGAAGGATCAACGTGTATTCCTTTCTCGTTTACAACGTGACCGAGAAAGTGAACTTCTCTAAGCCAAAACTCACACTTGGAAAACTTCGCATACAACTTTTCTTTCTTCAACAATTCCAAAATCAATCTCAGGTGTTGCTCATGCTCGGCCTTGGTCCGAGAGTAAATCAGAATATCATCTATAAATACAATTACAAATTTATCCAAGTATGGCTTGCACACTCGGTTCATCAGATCCATGAATACGGCCGGCGCATTCGTTAGCCCGAAAGGCATCACTAAGAACTCATAATGGCCGTATCTAGTTCGGAAGGCTGTTTTCGGCACATCTTCCTCATGGACCCTAAGTTGGTGGTATCCTGACCGTAGATCTATCTTCGAATAATAACTGGATCCCTGCAACTGGTCAAATAAGTCGTCAATCCTCGGTAAGGGGTACCGATTCTTGACTGTCAGCTTATTCAGCTCCCTGTAGTCAATACACATTCTGAACGAACCATCCTTCTTCTTAACAAACAGTACTGGAGCTCCCCAAGGTGAAAAGCTTGGGCGTATGAAACCCTTATCCAATAGTTCCTGTAACTGATTGGATAGCTCTTGCATCTCAGATGGAGCTAGTCGATAAGGCGCTCGAGCTACTGGCGCAGCTCCTGGGACTAAATCAATACGAAACTCAACTTGTCGCGGCGGCGGTAATCCGGGCAAATCTTCAGGAAAAACTTCTGGAAATTCGCGCACTACTGGTAAGTCTTCAATTCTTCGCTCATCTCCTTCCTTCTCTACTACATGCGCCAGGAAGGCGTAGCACCCTTTCCTTAGGCACTTGCGCGCCTTTAGGCACGAAATCAGTTTCGTCGCAACTCCCCTTCTTTCCCCTTGAATCACCAAGATTTCTCCGTTCAACAGTGGGATCCGAACCTGCTTCTCATGGCAAATAACCTTCGCGTGGTTCTTGACTAACCAATCCATACCTACCACAATGTCAAAACTTCCCAAGTCTATTGGCAACAAGTTAATATTGAACCCGTGACCTCCCATGACTATTACACATTGTTCAGTCCTTTCGTTCGCGCATAACTGCCTACCATTGGCTAGTTCTATAGTATAAGGTGTGTCTAGCCTACTGGTTGCTAGGCCTAGGGAGTCTTTAAACTCGGCGGATATAAAACTTAGGTCAGCGCCAGTATCAAATAAGACAGATGCAAAATGGCCGTTAAGCAAAAACGTACCGGTTACCACATTCGGCTCTTCTTTAGCTTCGCCTGCGCCGATCACAAAAGCTCTCCCGCGAGCTTGGTTTCCCTTTTGCGGGCAATCCCGACTGAAATGCCCTGGCTTTCCGCATGCGTAGCAGTTGTCGCTCGCTCCAGCTTCTCTGATACGGCAATTCATCGCCTTGTGCCCTGGTCTGCCACATTTGACGCATTCGATTCTTGCGCATTCACCCTCGTGGTGATACTTACATTTGCTGCACCATGGTCGAGGCCCGCTGTATCCTTTCCTTGATGGCTCCGCGGCTTGGATCGCGTAAACCCTTGCGCTCTCCTGCTTCTTGAACGGTGGCTGCTTGGAGTCGGACCCTCGGTGGTGAGAGTTCCATTTCCTCTTGGAGTCAGAGGTTCGCTGCTCGTTTCCGCGCGTAGTCAACATACCCGCACGGACCGTATCCCTTGTAAGGGTGATGGCCCGCGCTACCGCCTCATCAAAGGTTGGAGGCGCTGCGGCGTTGAGCGGAACCCTAACAACAGGAGGTAACCCAAAGATATACCTCTCGATCTTCTTTTCCTCCGTGTTTGCCATGTCTGGCACCAACTGGCAAAGCTCGTTGAACCGGTTGTTGTAGGCGTCGATATCCGTTCCTACCATGGTGTGGTTCCAGAATTCCTGTTGTAGACTCTGAATTTCTGCGCGAGAGCAGAACTTTCTTATCATCATTTCCTTCAGCTCCTCCCAGGTCTTGTGAAGAGCAACTTCTCGCCCCAAGGTCTTCACTTGAAGCTTCCACCAAGACGAAGCTGCCTCTTGGAACATGCAGGTCGTGTAAAGGACCTTCTGGTTCTCACTACATCCGCTAATGGAGAGAACTGTCTCCATCTTGTCAATCCAGTTGTAGAGCCCAATGGCCCCTTCGGTACCCTTGAATGGCCAAGGCCTACAGGCCATAAATGTCTTATAGGAGCACCCTTTGTCCAAGGCTCCTGATTCGGGTTCTGGGGTCTCGTTCTGACGACCCTGACTTGATTCGACCTTGCTGGCCTCATGTGTTGCGATCGCTTGCGCGATTATTTCCGCGAGTTCCTCGGGTGTCATGGTAATTCCCTTGGCTCTGGTTGGAGGCATTCTCGCTTTAAAAGAGTGAAAATATATCAAACTTAGCGCATGTACTCTGAGCACATAATGTTCTTATCTTTATTCACTAGACACTGTGTGACCCGTGTTCCTAAGTGTGTGTATAGTTTCTTTTGAAAATATTTTCTTTGAAAAATATTTCATGCGATTCCCCAACGGTTATAGTCTAGGTTAAAACTTCTTTTCCTAGTTCGCTATAACCAGTGCTCTGATACCAATCTGTCACACCCGGCCCTGAACGGCGGAAACTGCCGGGCGCGCGCGAGTGGGGATTGATAATTAAGCACGGGCCATTGCAAACATTCAAAGTAAGATTTTCATTGCGCATGAAATTTTTAATACAAATACATTACATTGTTTAAAAATTACATAAAAACATCCAAGTATAAAAACTGTCGAAGATTTCCACGCCATATCCCCTTGCGCGGCGGGAACAACCACGCGCATCGAAGGGATAGAACTAAAATCTTCCAAAAAGCTAGTTTTAGATGTTCAGCGTGAGGTGCTCTAAGTGTGACTCCATGCGCTACCTAGTTATCTCCTGAAAGACACGTAAAACATTTGAATCAGTATAAACTGAGTGAGTTCACAAGTTTTAGTAACTTGATAAATCGTATCGCGTCATAGTCTTGGCGAAAATCATATTGAAACACATTTCTGATTTCATGTCTAAACATATGCTTGATAAACCGTATGAAAACATAGATCTGACAACATATTACTGATAGAACCGTTCCGCGGGTTACGCGCGAACGTTTCTGGAAAACGTGCTCGTCCATGCAAAGTGGCGCTGCCACTACGAGCTAAAATCATGTAATACCGTCCCGCGGGTTACGCGTGGACATTTCTGAAAAACCGTGCTCGTCTATGCAAAGAGGCGTTGCCCCTACGAGCTAATCAATAATACCGTCCCGCGGGTTACGCGCGGACGTTGTGCCGGAAAACAAGGCGCTCGTCCATGCAAAGAGGTGCGACCCCTACGAGCGGGCTCAATCCCATAGTACTGCCCCATTCTAGGCACTCGTCCATGCAAAGAGGTGCGACCCCTACGAGTGGGTGGATCAAACCAGCAGTCCCTACCCTTCGAGTTCCAATGGTAAAGTGATCACTTACTCGAATCTGGTGCACTAACATCGAAAACCATAGATAACCGTTCGCATTGCTCATCATGAAAC
This sequence comes from Bidens hawaiensis, assembly GCF_021521415.1. NCBI lineage: Eukaryota > Viridiplantae > Streptophyta > Magnoliopsida > Asterales > Asteraceae > Bidens > Bidens hawaiensis. The sequence goes on from NW_027496207.1 coordinate 180,882, forward strand.
ATAATTTAAACACATAATCGCTTGCTGTAACACCCCGTAACCGCAGCGGAAACGTACACGGGATGCAACAGACACATCTGATATCAACAGCATTGCTTATAAAGAAAATACCACTACATTAATTTATAACATATTACATTGTTGCGAGTTTCATTACTGTCTAGGTGTTACATACATATTTTACCGATAAGACATTAATAAATTCATTACAAAACATAGAGCAGCAAGCTTCCAACAGGTAGCACAGATAGTTAAGCACAAATCAATCATTCCAACTTGGGCATACCTAGAAAACATGTAAAGAAAACGGGTCAACTACGAATAGTTGGTGAGTTTCACTAATTTAAATAAACACTGACAAATCATTTTAATAATCATTTATTAACAATATAATCATGCTGGGAACTATGTTACCCCAGGACATTTCCATTAACTTTCTGGGAACTATGTTACCCCAGAACAATAATAACCCCTGGGAACTACGTTACCCCAGAACAATAATAACCCCTGGGAACTATGTTACCCCAGAACAATAATAACCCCTAGGAACTATGTTACCCCAGAACAATAATAACCCCTGGGAACTATGTTACCCCAGAACAATAATAACCCCTGGGAACTATGTTACCCCAGAACAATAATAACCCCTGGGAACTATGTTACCCCAGAACAATAATAACCCCTGGGAACTATGTTACCCCAGAACAATAATAACCCCTGGGAACTATGTTACCCCAGAACAATAACACATGATAAACATTTTATATATTCTGTGCATCAGACCATATATATATAAATGTACAAGTATTTCCATACGATCGGTATGTACTTAAATACTTTAAATGAGACATGTTTTCCGCCCCGGGAAAATATAATTAAAACAATTCATTAAAAAGGGGCTCGTGAAAACTCACCTTTTGTGAGTCGGTGAGTAATACAAGGAACAGCTACGTGCCTGGATCTGTAATATAATATCTAGTCGTTACTATATAATTCCCATAACTTAAATATGTATCAATCGGTACATCTGGGAACATTGTTAACCCAGTACTGTACTCGATTCGGGGACTATGTTAACCCCGTGACACTTCTAAGGACTCAGATTGTGACATTGCTTAGAGTTTGACAGTCAATTTAGTTAAGGTGATGAAATTATAGCTCGGTTTGACACCCCGTTTGGCCGTGGGGCCCGTTCCCGGTATTTCGGTGCCGGAAACGGTAAAATCGGGTAAAATTACCCAAATCATCCGAATTATTTTCGGATGATTTATTTTTACTTAATTTACTTAGATTTATGAAATAGTCCATTTTTAGAGTTTTCATGTACCAGTCAGCTCGCTTATGCGAACTTTGCCGGTTTACACGTTTTAAGCTTTAAAAACTTGTTTTTATGTTCTTTTTAGCACAAATAATTACCCGATTAGTCTCGGGTCTTGAAATTTTGCACAAAACTTAATTTGACAGTAAGGAATTTTGTAAAAATTTTCCAGATTTATTTTCTTATATTTACACTTATTTATCTATTTTTAAATCTTATTAAAATACTAAATATATCAAAAATACCAAAACACTTTAGAAAAATCCCAAATTTTTCTGGGATGATCTCTATCATCCTCATAACTTTCTGGAATTTTTTCAGATTTATTTTCCTATATTTACATTTATTTATCTATTTTTAGATCTTATTAAAATACTAACTATATCAAAAATACCAAAACACATTAGAAAAATCCCAAATTTTTCTGGGATGATCTCTATCATACTCATAACTTTCTGGAATTTTTCCAGATTTATTTTCCTATATTTACATTTATTTATCTATTTTTAGATCTTATTAAAATACTAAGTATATCAAAAATACGAAAACACTTTAGAAAAATCCCAAATTTTTCTGGGATGATCTCTATCATCCTCATAACTTCCTGGAATTTTTCCAGAATTTAAAACTTATTTTTCAAGCCATTTTCACCCAAAACCGAGCTAGAAAGCCCTAGAACTCGTTTCACCGAAAAGCCTACTTAGACTTTTCCAACTGAGCTCAAATTTTGTGGGTGACTTTTATATGTTATAAAAAGCTTATCTTAAATTTTCCAGAATTTTTCATCATGTTTAGCTATTTTTCACTATTTTTGGCCAAAACCGAGCATTAAATTCACCAAATATTCATCTTCTATCCAAAAATTACCAAAAATTCACAGATCTCATATTATCATGTGTAGATCATCTCTGTGAAATTTCGTGACCCAACTCTAAGCACACAACAATCTGTCCATAATTCATATACACACGAAAACCGAACTATCTTGTGTTTTCTAGCTTTAGATCGCAAAGATCTCGGTTTCTAGCCTTTGCTAGCCGCTAGATACAACACTTACAAGCACATCAACACCACACCAAGCAAGTTATACCCACAATCAAGCCATTTCTTTCCTAGTGTCGGTTAAAACATCAAAACAACGATTTTGACCGTAAAAATCCATTCTCGACTCTTTTTACTCATTTCTTGGACCAAGATCCCTTGTATAACTTGTATACATCTCTTGGTCATGCAAGAGTCGGTTTCATCTCGGATTTTCACCCGTCTTTCACATGGAAAATTCATTTGACAAGATTTCAACCGTAAAAATTCATTCTAAACACTTTTAACTAATTACTTGGATCAAGATCCTTTGTATAACTTGTATACATCCCTTGATCATACGAGAACCGGTTCCATCTCGGGTTTTCACCCATATTTCACTTGGAACCCTTTTGTTCTTGCAAAAACAACTCAAAACTAAGTAATTAACACCAAAGATTATGTAATGTAACATGCTTATACCTTCAAAATCTTGGTTAAACTATGATGATCTTGGAAGAACACTTGAAGTTGAGAGATTTTGGATGAAAAAAAAGAAAAATGGAATGTGTAAAGGAGTGTGGGGGGGGTGGCCGGCCTAATGAGGTGGTGTGGGGGGGCCCACATCTCAAATATTGTCCACACATTTGGATTACACAATCCGGATAATGTTGTGGATAATCTGGTTCAGTTCGTTTCTCGTTTAAACTCGTAATTCGGCTTGAAACGAAATTAAAATGGTCGTTTTTCGGGTTAAAGTAAAATTTTCATAAAACTGATTTAAAAACTTTCAAAACTTAACCCATGACATTAAAACATCATATCATTAATAATTACGCATCTTTTTCGGCTTGATTGATCGTCTCTTGCTTGGTTTGGTGTTAAAGGTTTCGTTTATCGTACCGACGTACAAATAAATCGAAATCCTTTTTCTGTGCTATAATTCACTTATCCCGAAGCATTAATACCTCGTAAATATCACTAAACATTATATACTTCGACTATAATGTAATTCCCGATTCGTTCGGGTTTCAATAATCGTTCATTGGTTAATTGTAATTCCAATATGATTCACTATATAATTGAGTATGATTCATACTGTGAACCATATATATTCGTATAAGCGTGCTATAACTCATATAATCAATATTAAATAACACGTTAATAGTATATTCCGGCTAGGGTATACCTGAATTTGCCAGAATCGTTACACTTGCATAGCTTGTAAGTATACCATGATAAAACATTATTTAAGTACGTGTCCCTCGCCCCGAAAAACAGTTTAAAAACAGTGAAAATAGTGAAAATAGGGGCTGTGAGACTCACCTGTGGTTCTTGTTAATGGATTAATCGAGATTCGGGTTTTCTTGGTGTTGGCCTCGGAATTGAAGGTCTAGAATACGATTAAATAACAAGAAGTATATATATTAAGATCAAGAAATAGGAGAATATAAGGGTTGGAAAGTAGATCTCAAGGTTATAATCTCGGCTTACCTAGTAACAGGATCGGAAATGAAAACAACGGATGCTTGGGAGATGATTAGTGCAAGTTTGCAGTTCTTAAGAGAGAAGTTTGAAGTGTGTTTGGGTGATAATTTGGGTTACATATTTATAGGCAAGATTTAGGGAACACAATCCCTTGCTTTAGGGGATTGTAATCTTTTCATATCTAGGTGTAATGATGATAAAGTATGGAAATTATTATTATTTATTTAAAAGTGGAGGTGATTGGTCCTAGGGAGTGGATAAAAGATTCTGATTTGATTTGGACAGGACATGCAGGTCTGTGGTTGGTGAGAGTAGGGTGGCTGACAGTTGACTTTTCATGTTACAGTATGCTTTTTCAGGTGCTTTTGTCAGTGTACAGTTAAAAAGTAGAAATCTCTGAAACACGCAACTGTTTCCTTTTGGGCGGGAATAATTCCCTTATATCTGGAGATTAGGCTAAGTGTTCTGCGCGTATAACTTTGTGCGCATAGCTTTCTGCGTGAAGGACATTTCTTTGCTGCGGGTAGGTACGTAACCTTCTCGCAGTCAGGGACATTGAGTTTCATTTGTAGATTCTCCAGGTGGTCTTGGTATTTCAACATAGTGATCAGTCATGTTGAAGTCAATTCCATCTTGGAGCTTCAGACAAACTAACTCTCAATGTTCCCGCCATGCGGGGAGGTTAGTTCCCCTTCCGCACGCGCATAAACGATTTGGGATGCACCCGCCTTAGCATCATGCGGGACGGTCAACCCATTGGACAACATAAAGTTAAGTTACATGAAAACATAAAGCCAAAACATTCGCGCATGGCGCATATAACATATGCCCACGCTGGTTCTTACATCGCGCGCTCGCGCAGGGCGCACATAACGTGCCCGCGCTGACTCTAACATAGCGCGCTCGCGCAGGGCGCACATAACACATGCCCGCGCTGATTCTAATATAGCGCGCTCGCGCAGGGCGCACATAACACATGCCCGCACTGATTCTAATATAGCGCGCATAATATTCACAATCACCTAATTATTAGGTTGATTACTTAGTTTATAGGATTGGGAAATTACCGGGTGTCACAATTACAAATACGAAATAAGAACATTTTGATTCTATACAGAATACTAAATACAAAACATGACTATTTTAGATGGTCCCGTGTAGTATCAGTTAAGCATATGGAGTATATTATTTCTCTGAAACGGAATATATATAATATTGTATTTCATTCAAACTAATTAATGTCTGGTCATGAATGACTCAATTGAGTGGTTATTAATTCAAAGTTGGAGCAAATTAGACCTGGTCATGTATCTTTCTCAGTTTGTTGATTATATTTTGATATAGTCATGGAACGTTAAATTCCTAGTATACTTTTTATGTGTGTGTCATCACTCTTTTTCATGTTGTCATGCATTCGTCATACGCGTCATTTAAGGTTATGTTTGTTTATGCTTCAAAGATCTGCAAGAGACTCATGTCTACAGACGTGCAGACATAAGCTTCTGAAGACAGTTTGTTTGAAAATAAAATAAAGATCTGAAAACTGCTTTTATGGTCTTAAAAAATAAGCTAATGTCCACCATCTTCCCACTTCTTCAAACTTCTTCACACTTCTTAACATCCTACCAACACCCAATGTCCAACACCACCACCACCCACCGTCCTTCGCCACCACCACCCACCACCATCATCCACCACCACCACCCACCGTCGGCCACCGCCACCGTCCATCACCACCACCCCCGTCCGCCACCACCACCATCAGCCGACACCACCACTCACCACCACTGTCTGCCACCATCACCACCCACTGTCTGCCGCCACCACCACCATCCACTACCACCACCCACCACCACCGTCCGCCGCCACCACCACCGTCCGCCGCCACCACCACCCACCGTTCGCCGCCACCACCACCCACCGTTCGCCGCCTCCACCACCCCCACCATCCACCCCCACCACCCACCGTCCCCTGCCACCACCACCACCAACGTTCACCGCCTACTACAATCGTCTACCACCACCCACTTCCATAGTTCGTATATCACCACTCACTTCTATAGTTCGTACACCACCACCAATTATTTTAGAAGTTTACAGATGTTAAAAGATTTCGTTCTACTGTTATATATATGATAGATAACTAATTTGCCGGAATCGTTACATTCTCCCCCCGTTATAAAAATTTCGTCCTCGAAATTTTATGCGTCAACTACTTCCTTTTGAGGAAATAGGTGGGGGTATTTCTTCCGAAATTCATCCTTTCGTTCCCAAGTAAATTCTGGGCCTCGTTGCGAATTCCATCTAACTTTGACCAACGAGATCTTATTGTGTCTAAGTTGCTTGATCTTACCGTCCACTATTTCGATGGGCTCCTCTACGAAGTTGAGCCTATCACTTATTAGAACACCCTCTAAGGGTAACACCGATGTCTCATCCGTCAGACATCTTTTCAAATTCGACACATGAAACACGTTATGAACTGCACTTAGTTCCTCAGGCAGTTCTAGTCGGTAAGCTACCGGACCGATCTTTGCAGTGATGTTGAATGGTCCAATGTATCTAGGGGCCAACTTCCCCGCCTTTCCAAATCTGACCACTCCTTTCCAGGGTGATACTTTCAAGTATACCTTTTCACCCTTCTCAAATGACAACGGTTTTCGACGGGTATCAGCATAACTCTTCTGCCGATCCCGCGCGGCTTTCAGGTTGTTCTTAATTTCAAGAATCTTGCTGGTCGTCTCCTGGACCAGATCCGATCTAATGACCTGCGGGTCACCCACTTCAGACCAGCAAAGTGGTGATCGGCACTTCCGCCCATACAATGCTTCATAAGGTGCTGCCTTTATACTGCTATGGTAACTGTTATTATAGGAAAATTCAACGAGTGGGAGATGTTGATCCCAATTTCCCTTAAAGTCCAGTACGCAAGCACGAAGCAAATCCTCCAAAGTTTGAATGGTCCTCTCAGACTGACCATCGGTCTGAGGGTGGTAAGCTGTGCTTAGGTCAATACGTGTTCCCAATGCTTCTTGGACAGCTTGCCAAAGTTTGGAGGTGAAATGGCTATCCCTATCGGAGATGATCGAGATGGGGATGCCATGACGAGACACTATTTCATTTATATAAATTTGCGCAAGTCTCTCAGTGTTAAAAGTATTCCTAATTGGAATAAAATGTGCCGATTTGGTTAATCGATCCACGATTACCCAAATCGCATCATGACCTCGGGGTGTCTTGGGGAGATGTGTCACAAAATCCATTGTGATCTGTTCCCACTTCCATTCGGGAATTTCCGGCTGTTGTAGCATTCCCGAGGGTTTCTGGTGCTCCGCCTTAACTCTCGCACACGTCGTATACTTGCCGACGTATGTGGCTATATCCTTTTTCATACCTGGCCACCAGTAAAATTCTTTCACATCCTTGTACATTTTATCTGATCCCGGATGTATGGAATATTTCGATTTATGTGCTTCATCCATGATCAAATCACGAATGTCATGGAGGGTCGGGATCCAAATCCGATTTTTGAAATAAAGAATTTCGTCCACACGCTGTTCGAAATTCTTCTCATTCCCGTAAAGTCCTTCTTTATCCAATTGGCCCTCTTTCAACGCCTCGCGTTGAGCGACTCGAATCAAATCTGAAAGGTTCGACTGGACTATCATCCCCAACGCTCGCACACGTAGTGGCTTGACTCGATCCTTTCTACTCAAGGCATCGGCTACAACGTTAGCCTTGCCGGGGTGATATCGTATGTCACAGTCATAGTCACTCAGCAACTCGACCCATCTTCGTTGCCTCATATTCAGTTCTTTCTGATCGAATATGTGTTGCAAACTTTTATGATCAGTGAATATGGTGCACTTTGTACCGTAGAGATAGTGTCTCCAGATTTTAAGTGCAAAGATGACTGCTCCCAGTTCCAAGTCATGAGTAGTGTAGTTTTTCTCATGAACTTTTAACTGTCGAGACGCATAGGCTATGACCTTTTTATTTTGCATTAACACGCATCCTAACCCTCTACGGGATGCGTCACAATATACAACAAATCCATCGTCTCCGTCGGGGAGACTTAAGATTGGCGCTTGGCACAATCTTTGTTTTAGCGTTTGAAACGCCGTTTCCTGCTCTTCACCCCATTCATATTTCCGATCCTTTTGAGTCAGGAGGGTTAAAGGTTGGGCGATGCTGGAAAAATTCTCTATAAATCGACGATAGTATCCAGCTAAGCCTAAGAATTGGCGGATTTCTTTCGGAGATTTAGGCGCTTGCCAATTCTTAATAGCTTCAACCTTACTCGGATCAACGTGTATTCCTTGGTGGTTTATAACATGACCGAGGAATTGCACCTCTTGTAACCAGAAGTTACACTTGGAGAATTTTGCATATAACTTCTCCTGATCCAGGAGCTCTAAAACTAACTTTAAGTGTTGCTCGTGCTCCTCTTTACTCTTCGAGTATATCAAAATATCGTCAATAAATACAATGACGAACTTGTCAAGATAGGGTTTACAGACTCGGTTCATGAGATCCATGAACACCGCTGGCGCATTTGTTAGCCCAAAAGGCATAACTAAAAATTCGTAGTGGCCGTAGCGAGTCCGAAACGCGGTTTTTTGGGATATCCTCCTCTAGAATTCTAACTTGGTGGTATCCCGATCTAAGATCAATTTTTGAGAAATAGCTCGCACCTTGTAGTTGGTCGAACAAATCATCGATTCGGGGAAGAGGATATCTATTTTTGATGGTTAATTTGTTCAATTCCCTGTAGTCAATGCACATTCGAAGGCTTCCGTCCTTCTTTTTCACAAATAGTACAGGTGCACCCCACGGGGAATAACTGGGACGTATAAATCCCTTATCCAACAATTCCTGCAACTGGTTGGATAGTTCTTGCATCTCGGACGGTGCAAGTCTGTAAGGGGCCTTAGCAACAGGGCCGGCTTGAGGTAACAGATCGATTCTGAATTCGACCTGTCGGGTTGGCGGTAATCCAGGAAGTTCCTCTGGAAAAACTTGTGGAAATTCGCGTACCACGGGAATATCGTCCACCCGTTTTTCCTCAGAATCAGCGGCCGTCAGGCTCGCTAGATACGCCACACATCCCTGACGTATATATTTCAACACCTTGAGGTGGGATATAAATGGTATCATGGTGCCGGATTTTTCTCCCTGCACTAATACCTCCTCGTCATCCGACACCCGGATCTTGACGGTTTTCTTTTCACAGTTTATTTCTACCCTATTACGAGCCAACCAATCCATTCCCACTATCACGTCAAAACTACCCAATTCTACCGGTAACAAGTCAATCAGGAAGGATTGTTCGCTCAGAATAAAAGGGCAATTCCGAACAATCCGATTAACTATCATGGTTTTACCGTTAGCGACCTCTACGGTGTAGGGTTCTATGGTTTCACCAATAGGAAGGTTTGCTATCGAAAGGAACCTAACGGAGACAAAACTTCTATCGGCGCCTGTATCAAATAATACAGAAGCGTAATGATCAGAGACGAGGAAGGTACCTGTCACTACGCTGGGGTCCTGGCGCGCCTCGTTCGCTCCCATCACAAATGCCCGGCCTCGCGCCGGATTGGACGCCGATGGCTGACCCGCGAGTTGTCTCCCGTTTCCTCCCTGATTCAGTTTCGGGCAGTTCCTTTTGAAGTGATCCGTTCTGCCGCATTCGTAGCAAGCACGGCTAGTGGTCACCATCTGGTTTCCTTGCGGGTTCTGCTGTCGGGCTGGTTGAGTTCTAAATGGTTGCGCCCGAATAGGTTGCGGTTGACGGTTCAGGTTGTTCAGATTTGTCTTACAATTTGGTGCGTAGTGTCCAACCCTGCCACACCGGTGGCACACCACCTCCTTGCACACGCCACTATGGTGGTAACCACATTTCCCACATTTAGGAAACGTTCCCCTCTGCGGTTCTTGCCTTCCGCCCGAACTAGTCATGGCATAGCTCTGGGCAGCGGGCCTAGCTCGTTTACCTTGCTGTTTCTCTCGGATCCTATTGTCATACGTACCTCGCTTTCCCCCAGCCGACTCTCCCGTCGTCTTTATCGATCCGCTCCTTAAGAAATCATACGTGACAATACCAGCCTGTGTCACTGCACCCTCATACGTCTGGTGCCCTCCCGCGTTAACTATGCTCCTCACTACTGGAGTAAGTCCCCAAATATAACGTTCCACCCTCTTTGACTCTGGGGTGACCAACCACGGCACTAATCGTGACAGTTCATTAAACCGGTTGGTATATCCCAAGTGGTCCGCCCCATGCATCTCTAGGTTCCACAACTCATGTTCCAGTTTCTGCAATTCATTCTTTGGGCAGAAATGTTTCAAAACAAGATCCTTAAGCTCTGTCCAGGTCATGCGGTTTGTCGCCGCCTGACCTCGAGTCTGTACTATGGTGTTCCACCATGTCAAGGCATGGTCTGTGAACGTACAGGTGGCGTACTTAACGACACAATCCTCGGGACAGTTGCTGATATTTACCACTGATTCTATTTTCTCTAACCATTTCACTAACCCATTCGGTCCTTCCGACCCGTTAAATTCTAAAGGCTTGCATAACATAAAATCCTTGATTGAACAACCCCTGGATGGTCCAGTGCGGTTGGTCTCTACAGTAGGGATAGGGCCATTACTGTCGGTAGCGACCACCGTAGGCGGTGCGTCATTACTCGGCATAGTGTTGTCATTCCTTGGAGGATTAGCGTTTTGTTCCCCGTCATTATTTATGGGCGTTTGATTGCTCGGAGGGGTTGGATTGGTCGAGTTATTAATACTGGCGGCGATGCGCGATACTATATCCGGTATCGCCGCCTCCAACTGTTGAGCAATCAAACGGCTCACATCTACTTCCGATATTTTCGTTGATCGTTTCGGTGCCATTCTACACAACATCAAGGAAACACATATAATTAATACCATTCCAAATTATGAAACACAAAACACATTCCATACATTAATAAACATTAGTACATATTACACAAACATCCATTTACATACTTCCCAGTCATCATTACATAACTAAGTTTTAATACAAAGGGCCTATGTTGGTATCATCCTCGACATAACCCGCAATGGGTCAGTGCTTGAATGATACCCAAAAGTATCGATAATGATATGCCCTACAAGAGACCCCCTATGGGCCAGTGGTTGTACTATAACTAAACAAGATTCACTCCGTGTTAGTATCACCACTAACTACTTACACGGAGTATCAAAAAGCGGTTCAAGATTCTACCATCCAACACATCTACACATGGTGGTAAACCAACCCCACCAACACCGCCACCAGCACCACCAACACCGCCATCATAACCCGCATTCGGGTTTCCATCTGGTCGATCAACCAGTGGGAGTATGAGCACTCCCTTTTTAACTGGTTAATAGCATACTGGTGGTCCAGTATGCTGTCCCCGAGGTACGCCCGCCTCTGTACCCCCACGACCAGGGCGGCAGAGTGCTCGTTCACCTGCTCGGTGAGAACACGTAGCCAAGCCGCCAAGTCCCGCTCCTGCCTTGGAAGACCCCACACAGGTAGGGTTGCAGGCTCGGGTTGGGGGCGGGAAGACTCGCCCCGGTGGTATGTGGATCTGGGTGGGGTAACAGTGGGCGGAACATACGGGGCACTGATCCGCGCCGTGAGGCGGGGACCGTGTCTGGGGGGAATCGGGGCGGTCTGTGGTGCGGGCGGGGTAGGAGACCTGGTAACCCTAGCAGGGGAGGGTACACTAGCACTCCTAGCTGGGGTGGTCTGTCTAGAAGTACTATGACTAGCCTCCGAAGGCTCGGAGCTGGGTGCTACACTTGGGCTTCCAGAGGCCCCGGAACTGACCTCTTCCGGGTCCTCTTCCGTCGACACACTAGGTGTTCTTGCCATTTTTACCTGCACACAAGTTAACAAACATATAGTCCCTTTTCATAGTGTAATTCATAATTAAATTAATCATGCACTTACTTATACAATTTTGCCACATAATAATATTATTATACATTTACACATATGTTGCCAATTTTACCTATTTAAGTCCCCCGTGACTTCCCCTGAATTCCCTCGTGCAGACAAGTCTGTTATTATGTTCCGGACCATAATAACCCACTTGTCCATCCAAGTTCATCCCGATCTCGTCACAATATATTATTAGTTGATATTCAGATCCTATAATACTTGAGCTACTGGTTATATTTTAGGTATCTTTTTCAGACATCCTAATTCTTTATAACCAATGGCTCTGATACCAAGTTCTGTAACACCCCGTAACCGCAGCGGAAACGTACACGGGATGCAACAGACACATCTGATATCAACAGCATTGCTTATAAAGAAAATACCACTACATTAATTTATAACATATTACATTGTTGCGAGTTTCATTACTGTCTAGGTGTTACATACATATTTTACCAATAAGACATTAATAAATTCATTACAAAACATAGAGCAGCAAGCTTCCAACAGGTAGCACAGATAGTTAAGCACAAATCAATCATTCCAACTTGGGCATACCTAGAAAACATGTAAAGAAAACGGGTCAACTACGAATAGTTGGTGAATTTCACTAATTTAAATAAACACTGACAAATCATTTTAATAATCATTTATTAACAATATAATCATGCTGGGAACTATGTTACCCCAGGACATTTCCATTAACTTTCTGGGAACTATGTTACCCCAGAACAATAATAACCCCTGGGAACTACGTTACCCCAGAACAATAATAACCCCTGGGAACTATGTTACCCCAGAACAATAATAACCCCTAGGAACTATGTTACCCCAGAACAATAATAACCCCTGGGAACTATGTTACCCCAGAACAATAATAACCCCTGGGAACTATGTTACCCCAGAACAATAATAACCCCTGGGAACTATGTTACCCCAGAACAATAATAACCCCTGGGAACTATGTTACCCCAGAACAATAATAACCCCTGGGAACTATGTTACCCCAGAACAATAACACATGATAAACATTTTATATATTATGTGCATCAGACCATATATATATAAATGTACAAGTATTTCCATACGATCGGTATGTACTTAAATACTTTAAATGAGACATGTTTTCCGCCCCGGGAAAATATAATTAAAACAATTCATTAAAAAGGGGCTCGTGAAAACTCACCTTTTGTGAGTCGGTGAGTAATACAAGGAACAGCTACGTGCCTGGATCTGTAATATAATATCTAGTCGTTACTATATAATTCCCATAACTTAAATATGTATCAATCGGTACATCTGGGAACATTGTTAACCCAGTACTGTACTCGATTCGGGGACTATGTTAACCCCGTGACACTTCTAAGGACTCAGATTGTGACATTGCTTAGAGTTTGACAGTCAATTTAGTTAAGGTGATGAAATTATAGCTCGGTTTGACACCCCGTTTGGCCGTGGGGCCCGTTCCCGGTATTTCGGTGCCGGAAACGGTAAAATCGGGTAAAATTACCCAAATCATCCGAATTATTTTCGGATGATTTATTTTTACTTAATTTACTTAGATTTATGAAATAGTCCATTTTTAGAGTTTTCATGTACCAGTCAGCTCGCTTATGCGAACTTTGCCGGTTTACACGTTTTAAGCTTTAAAAACTTGTTTTTATGTTCTTTTTAGCACAAATAATTACCCGATTAGTCTCGGGTCTTGAAATTTTGCACAAAACTTAATTTGACAGTAAGGAATTTTGTAAAAATTTTCCGGATTTATTTTCTTATATTTACACTTATTTATCTATTTTTAAATCTTATTAAAATACTAAATATATCAAAAATACCAAAACACTTTAGAAAAATCCCAAATTTTTCTGGGATGATCTCTATCATCCTCATAACTTTCTGGAATTTTTTCAGATTTATTTTCCTATATTTACATTTATTTATCTATTTTTAGATCTTATTAAAATACTAACTATATCAAAAATACCAAAACACTTTAGAAAAATCCAAATTTTTCTGGGATGATCTCTATCATCCTCATAACTTTCTGAAATTTTTCCAGATTTATTTTCCTATATTTACATTTATTTATCTATTTTTAGATCTTATTAAAATACTAAGTATATCAAAAATACCAAAACACTTTAGAAAAATCCCAAATTTTTCTGGGATGATCTCTATCATCCTCATAACTTCCTGGAATTTTTCCAGAATTTAAAACTTATTTTTCAAGCCATTTTCACCCAAAACCGAGCTAGAAAGCCCTAGAACTCGTTTCACCGAAAAGCCTACTTAGACTTTTCCAACTGAGCTCAAATTTTGTGGGTGACTTTTATATGTTATAAAAAGCTTATCTTAAATTTTCCAGAATTTTTCATGATGTTTAGCTATTTTTCACTATTTTTGGCCAAAACCGAGCATTAAATTCACCAAATATTCATCTTCTATCCAAAAATTACCAAAAATTCACAGATCTCATATTATCATGTGTAGATCATCTCTGTGAAATTTCGTGACCCAACTCTAAGCACACAACAATCTGTCCATAATTCATATACACACGAAAACCGAACTATCTTGTGTTTTCTAGCTTTAGATCGCAAAGATCTCGGTTTCTAGCCTTTGCTAGCCGCTAGATACAACACTTACAAGCACATCAACACCACACCAAGCAAGTTATACCCACAATCAAGCCATTTCTTTCCTAGTGTCGGTTAAAACATCAAAACAACGATTTTAACCGTAAAAATCCATTCTCGACTCTTTTTACTCATTTCTTGGACCAAGATCCCTTGTATAACTTGTATACATCTCTTGGTCATGCAAGAGTCGGTTTCATCTCGGATTTTCACCCGTCTTTCACATGGAAAATTCATTTGACAAGATTTCAACCGTAAAAATTCATTCTAAACACTTTTAACTAATTACTTGGATCAAGATCCTTTGTATAACTTGTATACATCCCTTGATCATACGAGAACCGGTTCCATCTCGGGTTTTCACCCATATTTCACTTGGAACCCTTTTGTTCTTGCAAAAACAACTCAAAACTAAGTAATTAACACCAAAGATTATGTAATGTAACATGCTTATACCTTCAAAATCTTGGTTAAACTATGATGATCTTGGAAGAACACTTGAAGTTTGAGAGAATTTGAGAGATTTTGGATGAAAAAAAAGAAAAATGGAATGTGTAAAGGAGTGTGGGGGGGTGGCCGGCCTAATGAGGTGGTGTGGGGGGGCCCACATCTCAAATATTGTCCACACATTTGGATTACACAATCCGGATAATGTTGTGGATAATCTGGTTCAGTTCGTTTCTCGTTTAAACTCGTAATTCGGCTTGAAACGAAATTAAAATGGTCGTTTTTCGGGTTAAAGTAAAATTTTCATAAAACTGATTTAAAAACTTTCAAAACTTAACCCATGACATTAAAACATCATATCATTAATAATTACGCATCTTTTTCGGCTTGATTGATCGTCTCTTGCTTGGTTTGGTGTTAAAGGTTTCGTTTATCGTACCGACGTACAAATAAATCGAAATCCTTTTTCTGTGCTATAATTCACTTATCCCGAAGCATTAATACCTCGTAAATATCACTAAACGTTATATACTTCGACTATAATGTAATTCCCGATTCGTTCGGGTTTCAATAATCGTTCATTGGTTAATTGTAATTCCAATATGATTCACTATATAATTGAGTATGATTCATACTGTGAACCATATATATTCGTATAAACGTGCTATAACTCATATAATCAATATTAAATAACACGTTAATAGTATATTCCGGGTAGGGTATACCTGAATTTGCCGGAATCGTTACACTTGCATAGCTTGTAAGTATACCATGATAAAACATTATTTAAGTACGTGTCCCTCGCCCCGAAAAACAGTTTAAAAACAGTGAAAATAGTGAAAATAGGGGCTGTGAGACTCACCTGTGGTTCTTGTTAATGGATTAATCGAGATTCGGGTTTTCTTGGTGTTGGCCTCGGAATTGAAGGTCTAGAATACGATTAAATAACAAGAAGTATATATATTAAGATCAAGAAATAGGAGAATATAAGGGTTGGAAAGTAGATCTCAAGGTTATAATCTCGGCTTACCTAGTAACAGGATCGGAAATGAAAACAACGGATGCTTGGGAGATGATTAGTGCAAGTTTGCAGTTCTTAAGAGAGAAGTTTGAAGTGTGTTTGGGTGATAATTTGGGTTACATATTTATAGGCAAGATTTAGGGAACACAATCCCTTGCTTTAGGGGATTGTAATCTTTTCATATCTAGGTGTAATGATGATAAAGTATGGAAATTATTATTATTTATTTAAAAGTGGAGGTGATTGGTCCTAGGGAGTGGATAAAAGATTCTGATTTGATTTGGACAGGACATGCAGGTCTGTGGTTGGTGAGAGTAGGGTGGCTGACAGTTGACTTTTCATGTTACAGTATGCTTTTTCAGGTGCTTTTGTCAGTGTACAGTTAAAAAGTAGAAATCTCTGAAACACGCAACTGTTTCCTTTTGGGCGGGAATAATTCCCTTATATCTGGAGATTAGGCTAAGTGTTCTGCGCGTATAACTTTGTGCGCATAGCTTTCTGCGTGAAGGACATTTCTTTGCTGCGGGTAGGTACGTAACCTTCTCGCAGTCAGGGACATTGAGTTTCATTTGTAGATTCTCCAGGTGGTCTTGGTATTTCAACATAGTGATCAGTCATGTTGAAGTCAATTCCATCTTGGAGCTTCAGACAAACTAACTCTCAATGTTCCCGCCATGCGGGGAGGTTAGTTCCCCTTCCGCACGCGCATAAACGATTTGGGATGCACCCGCCTTAGCATCATGCGGGACGGTCAACCCATTAGACAACATAAAGTTAAGTTACATGAAAACATAAAGCCAAAACATTCGCGCATGGCGCATATAACATATGCCCACGCTGGTTCTTACATCGCGCGCTCGCGCAGGGCGCACATAACGTGCCCGCGCTGACTCTAACATAGCGCGCTCAGCGCAGGGCGCACATAACACATGCCCGCGCTGATTCTAATATAGCGCGCTCGCGCAGGGCGCACATAACACATGCCCGCACTGATTCTAATATAGCGCGCATAATATTCACAATCACCTAATTATTAGGTTGATTACTTAGTTTATAGGATTGGGAAATTACCGGGTGTCACAATTACAAATACGAAATAAGAACATTTTGATTCTATACAGAATACTAAATACAAAACATGACTATTTTAGATGGTCCCGTGTAGTATCAGTTAAGCATATGGAGTATATTATTTCTCTGAAACGGAATATATATAATATTGTATTTCATTCAAACTAATTAATGTCTGGTCATGAATGACTCAATTGAGTGGTTATTAATTCAAAGTTGGAGCAAATTAGACCTGGTCATGTATCTTTCTCAGTTTGTTGATTATATTTTGATATAGTCATGGAACGTTAAATTCCTAGTATACTTTTTATGTGTGTGTCATCACTCTTTTTCATGTTGTCATGCATTCGTCATACGCGTCATTTAAGGTTATGTTTGTTTATGCTTCAAAGATCTGCAAGAGACTCATGTCTACAGACGTGCAGACATAAGCT